>NW_017309153.1:2122-12697 GCF_000935625.1 Nanorana parkeri | reverse complement strand
GGGGGGGGATGTCAGCTCATTCTACACACAGTGCCTCAATCATATGCTGCTCTATATTCTGCACTGTCATTTCTCATTCATATGTAGACAAGTACTATACAGAAAACACACATACCATTCCTATAAGGCCTCATTCACACTGCGTTAACTGAGGGCATACACGTTCGTGTGGTGTGCATGCCCGTATCGGGTCGTTACCGGGAGGGACAGGTGCTGTGTGTAGCAGCCTGTTATTCCCTATGGGAGGACATGGCCGTACGCTGTCATACGCACACCCAAACTGCACATCTGTGCAGGTCTGGGTGTCCGAGATCCATCCTGTCTGCATCTAAGCACGGATGTGCAGTTCGGGTGTGCATAAGACAACGTACGGCCGCGTCCTCCCATAGGGAACAAAAGGCTGCTGCGTGCAATCACATCCAGCACCTGTCCCTCCTGGGAATGGCCTATATGGGTGTACACACTGAACGGACGTGTACGGCCTGACCTAATTCAGTGTGAATGAGGCCTAAAAGGTTTCTACATCATCCACCAATATTTCCGTATTTCACAGTACTCACAAATGCTGAATAATATAATTATATAATAATATAAATATAATATAATCCTGTCTACATACCTTTCATTTTACACAACTGAACTATAACATTTTATTTAGGAATAAAAAATGCTTCACTTTTAACATCTAACCCTAACTTTATTCCTCACCCTACAACATCCACCCCTTAAAAAAAAAAAATCAACACAATATGACCATTTGACCATCATGATGCCACAGCGCATTTCATACCCACTAAACCACATTCAAAGAAAATACATTTTCAATAGACATGTGCAATGTTCAATAGACATGTGCGAACGAAATTCGGACGAATTTTCAGAAATTCGGACAGTTGGATGTATCTGAATTCCGAATTACACATATAACGAATGCAAATTAATCCGAATTTCCGCGGCAGTTTGTTCGAACGTTCGTTTCTTATTCGTTTCGTTCGTTCGTTTGTTGCAGCAAAGTGACATTAGAGAAGGAGAAAAACATTTTTCCCCCCTCAAATGTCACTTTGCTGCAACGAACGAATGAACAAAACGAATAAGAAACTAATAATAAACTAACGTTCGAACGAACTACCGCTAACAAATTTCGTCCGAATCCGAATTCCAAATCCGAATTGACTTTCACACCTGAATCCCGAAAAATGAAATAACACAAAATCTGAATCCAAACGAAACAAAACTAAACACATTTTTTGCCAGTGCACATGTCTAATTTTCAACATGCACACCATCCACCTACCTTCATCTCACAGTCCCATGACATGAACATACTTTACCACTTAATTGGACCCTCCCCACGCAGTGTAATGCATGCTACCACAATGCCACTGAGTTCCACTGAGGTGCAATTGCATGCACTGTTTTTTCTAATTGCACCACAGAAACACACAGCCCTCCTGAGACCCCACACTGCCCTCCTGAGACAATACACAGCCCTCCTGAGACTTTTCACATCCCTCCTCAGACCCTGCACAGCTTTCTGCACAGACCCCCTGCTAGAGACATCAGACGGCCCCCCCGGAGGAGCACGGAGTATGTAGCTTTCTATTATTCTGCATTGCTGTACGATTTATTGCTGGGATTTGTAGTCCTCTAAAGCTGATGGTATTATAATAATAGCTTCAGTTATAGAGGACTACAAATCCCAGCAATACATTATAAAGCAATGCCAAATGGCAACCGGCTATAGAGGACTACAGATCCCAGCAATACATTATACAGGAATGCAGAATAATACTATTCTTCTGCATTGCTGTATAATGTATTGCTTCAATTGTTACTCCTCTATAGCTGGTTGCCATTCGGCATTGCTGTATAATGTATTCCTGGGATTTGTAGTTCTAGCCAGTTGTCATTCCACATTGTTGTATAATGTGTTGCTGGGATTTGTAGTCTTCTATAGCCGGTTGCCATTCAGCATTGCTGTACAATGTATTGCTGAGATTTGTAGTCGCTCTACAGCATCGGTTCTCAACCTGTGGGTCGGGACCCCTTCGGGGGTCGAATGACAATTTGCCAGGGGTCGCCGGGAGTCTCCCGCTATTAGATAGCGGCTCCCGGCCGCCTGGGAGAGAAACACTTTCTCCCGGAAAGGTTTAATCTGCTCGATCGAGCAGAGTAAACCTTTCGCTGCAATCGTTTTTTTTTTTTGTATTTCTGACATCGGAGCCCGGCCGCCGTTTATTTAAAAATAAATAAATCAGCATTGGAATGCATAGCTAGATTCCTATTGGCTATTTCACTTTGCAATAGCAAACTAGCTATTGCACCCAACCACTGCTGCTGTCAATCAGCAGAGGGGGACCTGCAGTTCTCCATCAGGTCCCCATCTAGTGATTATCATCATTATTATTATTAATAATAAAAGCTGACACCCTCGGCTTGTGTTATATGGTTTGCCATTTTAGCTGTTACAACAGTGGTTCTCAACCTGTGGGTCGCTGTGTGATTTCTGCTGTGCTAGGTGAGAGTCCTCCTCAGCCCTCTCCTATTTTACCATTGGGGGTCACCACAACTTGGCAAATATCACCAAGGGGTCCCGGCCCTAGAAAGGTTGAGAACCACTGCTCTACAGCTTGGAGTCGGTGGCAGAACTACCAGGGTAGCAGAGGTTGCAGCTGGGACTGGGCTCTGGCGCTCCACCACTGTCCTAAAATCATTAGTCTTTATTGTTTCAGAAACACTGCCACATGACACAAAAAAAGTATCGGTAATTGGTATCGGCGAGTACTTGCGGAAAAATATTGGTACTTGTACTCGGCCTGGAATAAATGGTGTTGGTGCATCTCTGCTACCGTTCATGCCCGTAACGAGGTACGGACATGTAGTAATATGGACCGTAGGCAGAGTTTTAAAGACTACAAGTGTCGGGATGTCACCACACCTGTACTTCCTCTAAAACTACAAGCCCCTCTGCCACTATGGCAGATGGGGCTTGTAGTTCCTCCTTACTGTGGCTGGATGATGTGGCTGTGCATGGCTCTGCCCAACTTTAAAAAAACAGCAGCCTGCACGGAGAAGAACCCCGTGATTCAGGTAAGTGTGGGGGAAGGGGTTGCAATATGACCATGTATCATGTCAGACCCTAAAAATAAAACATGCTCAGAAAAATGAACTTAGCATTTAAAGTGCAATCTGCTCCTAGTGAGGAAATGCCTCCAGGTTTTGGGGTAAACTGAGCAATGTGGTCAGGGCTGGCACTTGTGTAAGGCTGCATAGCCAGCTGTCTCAGGTTGCCTGTGTAGTCAAAAATCCTTGCACCGGCCCTGCTGCTGTGCACAGTGGGTACTAAAAAGTAAGCAGAGGCATCGCTACAGGGGGGTAAGGGGGGGGCAATTTCCCCCTAGGTTATTCCTTTCCCGCCGCTAAATTAGTCTGCCACTCGATTCCAATCCTATTCAGGATCGTGGGCGGTGTCAGCATCGATCATTCATACAGCCAGGGCCGGCCTTTCGGGTGTATGGCAGCACAGGGCGCCATGGAAATATGGGCGCCAGGCAGCCGACAAGATTGTGTCCCCAGGATTGGCGTCCCCTCCGTGCGGGCGTGGGCCTGCCGCATCAATTCTGTGTCATAAAGATATCCGCCGCTCGGCGGTTGCGCGGTGGCCATCTTTGAAGCTGGAAGTGCCCTTCTGCAGGAAGTGGCTTCTGCAGGAAAGACTCACGGCTGTCCCTGCCTCACCAGACCTCAGCTTAGCTTATGGGGCACTTAGGAGAGAAAGCAGGGGAAGAATCCACAGAAGCAGGCAGCAGATGAAAAAACTTTTTTTTGTAAGTAAATTCTTTTGTTGTAAATGCACTGTACTGTTTGATGTCTATTTTTGGTTTTTATTATTTAAATATTTAGGCTATTTCTTAAAGGGAAAGTAAATAAAAAAGTTAAAAAAAATGTTTTATTGTAATTATGTATCATACTTTTTAATAATTTAATGTACAGGCTTTGTTATTATACTTTGACATATACTGTATAGGTCACGGTATTATACTGTGTGATATACTGTATAGACGGCATTATTATACTGTGTGATATACTGTATAGGTGACGTTATTATACTGCGTGATATACTGTATAGGCGGCGTTATTATAGTTACATAGTATTTGGGGTTGAATAAATACATACGTCCATCAATTCCAACCCATATAGGTCCACGATTATACAGTATACATTATACTGTGTGATATACTGTATAGGTTATGGTATTATACTGTGTGATATACTGTATAGGCCGCCGTATTATACTGGGTGATATACTGTATAGGCCGCCATATTATACTGTGTGATATACTGTATATACCGCCGTATTATACTGTGTGATATACTGTATAGGCGGTGTATAGATCTGTGTGTCCCACTGCTGACCTCTGCACTCTGCGTTACTCACCGTACTTAGTATTAGATAGTTACAAACACACACCAACAAACACTCTGTTCATTGGTCTTCATTAGTGACACATTTAACATAGGGGATTATTTACACAGCCCTGGTGTTTGATTAACTTGCTTTGGGCTAGGTTCACACATCGGAGATCCTGGGACTGCGCAATCGTGTGCGGGTGCACACAGCAGTTGCCGCGTGGCCCAATTGATTTCAGTTGGATTACATCCGCGCGGCAATCACTGAAAAAAGGTACAGGTACCTTTTTTGGTGGCATGCACAGTGCGGTTTTTTAGAACGCCATCATGTGTGCTTGCACCGGCGGCATTGCAGTGGTGGGCAATTCCGTGACCACGCGGCCATCTGCGCGGTTTCGTGCACGATTGCCGTGCGGTCACGGATCGCCCAGGTCAGCCTCAGTGTGGGGTTATTACTGCTGAGCTGTGCACCATTGTGGGGGGTGGTGGGGGGGGGAATCACAATTAGCCAAACTCTAAACATTTTGGCAATTGTTCCATACTTGATGTGTTTTCAGGGCATGTATTCTGACTTGTCTGTCGAAGTGCTAAATTTCACACTTGCTTCAGACACCTGTCTGAGATTGCAAGGGTCTTTTCTTGTGATTTTTGTGATTTCCTAGTCTCGCATCAAACAGGGCATGTTCTGAGACATTGTTCTAAGCAGTACAATGACTATCCCTGTAGAATTGTTTATTTTGAAGTTGCATGATAGATCCTTCAGACGGCAACTCCCCGGGGGCTCTGTTTCGGAGAGGAGGGGGACTCTGGGCTGTGACTGCTGAGTACGCTCAGTCCAAGGAGGACAGATCTGTGATATCCTGGTGGGACTGGGATTGTGAGTAATAGAGCTTTGTGACTGCCGCTGACACAGAGGGGCACACAGGCTCTCTGTAAGCTGTTATAAAAGAGACTTTGTTCGGAGTACAGTGCCTGCAGCCATCCAAAGTTAGTGCTTCAGCGGGACTCAGTGATGCGGTTGCAGCTGGGATATCGCGGCCTGGTCGCGCAGCCGATCGAGCGCTTTGAGTGATCCAGCAGGCCCGGCTGAGTGAGGGGAGCTGGAAGGTGGTGACAGAGACAGCTGCCTAGTACCCTGGATGAGCGGAGACCTTACTCAAGAGATCCCCAGATGACTTCGCCATCTTCAAAGGAGTCAGCTTGAGAGAAAGCCAAGATAACCCATCGCAATCCTGACCGGTACTTCAGTCAGGAGTGCGATGGGTTATCTTGGATTTCTAAGTATGTTGGCACATCCCATTCGTTTGCACCCCCGGTTTCTCATTTAGTAAATGACTTTATGATATATTCTGATACGGCAATACAACCAAACTTTTATTTGGAACAGGAATATACATTGTGTCAATGGAGGGAACTGACCACATCCCCAAGGATCACTAACAGCATTTTTAGTTCAGAGGAGATTGAATCTATCCTTTTTCCTGCGGATACCTCTAAAGCTTTTGGCACAGACACAGCTGGTGATCTCATCAAGGAGTTAAAAAGACTCAAGAGACGACGCACTGATTTAGAACTTCATGGCCAAACTTTGTCGGAGTATTATAGAACAAAGAAAATTCCGAGAGGATTTCGTATAACTAATCAACCGACCATTGGTCGTAACAAAAGATAATTTTGTGAGAGATGGTGCGAAGTCTCTACCCAGAACTCACTCAATTACATGATCTTGGTAATTGAGGAAGTGAAAGTACAACTGTGCGAGATTAATAGAGAGATCGCAGCTCATGTCATTACGTGAGAATACTCCTGATAGTGACAGATTGGATAGCGAACTACACAACATCAACTCACAAATTGAGGTATATAAGGGAAAACAACGACAGATCAAACGCAACAAATGTAGACTGGTAAACTTGGATTACCAGGAGGGCCGTGTCTATCCCTGGCTCACTGGGAACTCCCGTCAACGTGGTCGAGTCCCCCCTAAATGGAAACAATCAAGGTCCACACAACGCAGAGGTTTGGCGTCAGCAGATAGCAACGCACTTACTGAAAATCCATCAACAGACAGTGAATCAGGAGCAGTATCCGGACCATCTGGACATACTAGGAGTGAGACACTCCCTTTTCAAAGGGCCAAAGGCGCAGGAGACCCAGGAGGGGACGCAGGACCAAGACAAACATGAACACGTGCATACAAGGGTAAACTCCCGAAATTAACTCAGTAGTGAATCTGTCATCTCTGATTATTACGGAGGGTGAGTGTGATTTATTATCCAAGGGTTTGTCATTTTGCCCCAGTGGACGTTTTTAACACATTTCAGTTTGACATTGATTTGTTTAAATTTGAAAGATCTTTAAAACTCAAACAATATTTTGCTGCATCTGCTCCCACATCACCTCTTGTAGTCAGATCTCCCTTTAGGAACAAAAGTAATTTTGTCCCACCAGGTCAATATCCTTCCATTGATAGCTATATTCAAACCCTCAAATATGAGGTGATAAATAACGCATGCACGAGGAAGAGGATTACTCAGAACATCACCAAAAAAGAATGGGGTTTTGGGAAGTCACTTAAGGAGGACACTAATATAATCATCAAACCAGCTGATAAAGGGGGTGCTGTGGTTGTAATGAATTATGAGGATTACAGAGCAAATATGACAAGTATGCTTTTGGATAATACTAGCTATAAAATCACCACCCGTTCTATTGTATGTGAAACCCTGGGAGAACTAACCACATTGGTCAATATAGGGGTTGCCAATGGGTGGATTAATAGAGAAATGTCTGAGTTCTTGATTAACATCAATGCACGCATTGCGGTGATTTATGGTCTGCCGAAAATCCACAAAGGAATTAACCTTTTAATGTTCAGGCCAATTGTTTCAGGAACAGACTCCATTACACAGCCCTTGGCACAGGTCTTGGATCACCTATTACAGCCATTGGTTAGGAATCTTCCTGCATATATTAGAGACACAGGAGACTTCTTGGAAAAACTTAAAGTGACATTAAACCCTCAGATTTTTTAACATAAACCAATACTGTAATGTGCGCCTTACTGTAATACATGGTTGTTTCCTTTCTCTTTGCTGCTTTTCATTTTAAATCCTCATGTCTTCTCATGCTAGGTGAGAACTTCCCTTTTCAGCTCAGGGCCTCTTCCTGTAGTGCTGGCTCAGGTTACAAGCCTATACACAGACACCATGGGGGGTGATTTACTAACCTAAACACACGCACGCACCAGGTGCGTGTGATTTTCACACAGCAAAACGTATTTATCAACCAAAAAGTCTCTAAAAGCATATTTCCACTAATGCCATATATGGAAAAATCATGCACATGATGCATATATAATGCTGCTTCACAGTTTAGACAAAAATGGTTAGCTCATGCATTTACATTCCTGCATTCATCAACGCAAGCAACACAACATAGAGCTAATTTACACAAGATCACCTTGCAAATGCATGCAGGGCTTTGCACAACACACCTGCTGGGTGTGTACACACTACAAAGGTGTTTAGATTCCACCCATAAATCATGCTGGGAGGGAACACACTACAGAGGTGTATACATGTTGGTGGTGTGTTTATAAGTTTAGTAAATCAACCCCCATGTATCTATTCCTCAGACAAGGCAGTCTGCTGCAAAACAGAAGTTCTGCAGAGCATGAGAACAGATACAGATTTAAAAGGAAGAACAGCAAAGAGAAGGGAAACAACCATGGATTACAGTAAGGCACACATTACAGTATTGTTTTATGTTAAAAAATCTGAGGTTTTAATGTCACTTTAATGCATTTGAATTTGTCGAGGAGGATTGGCTATTGGTAACCATGGATATATCCTCTTCGTACACCAACATCTCAAATGAAGTGGGACTGACAGCTCGGGAGTTTTTTATATTGAGGGATAATTCTCTTGAATGGCCAGTGGAATTTATTATTCAATGTATGCGTTTTATTTTGGAACATAACATTTTTCTTTTTGAACAGAAATTATATTTACAGATCAAGGGAAGGGCCATGGGAAGCTCTGCGGCTCCCTCTTTTGCCGATCTGTTCATTGTGTATTTAGAAGATGTGTATATTTCTAAATCAGATATGTATCAGACACACATCATCTGTTGGAAAAGGTTTATTGATGATGTCTTTATGATCTAGAAGGGTGATGTACAACAGGTCTATGATTTTGTAATGTACTTGAACAATATTTTCGAGGGCATTGTGTTTAACCCTGAGATTTCTGATCAAGGCCTATCCTTCCTGGATATATTTATTTCCATACATGAACGTAAGATACATACTTCCATTTTCTCCTAACCCATTGATAGGAACACGATTTTACATTACAGAAGCTCACATCCTAAACATCTTCGTGACAATTTACCAAACTCACAATTCCTTTGGGTAATGAGGATTTGCTCAGACCCTGACACTTGTAAAATACATATTGACAACATGTATCAGAAATTCCTTCAGATAGGGTATCCTGGCCATATTATTGATAGAGCCCTATCATGAGCCATGGAGAAAATAGGATCCCCAGTGGTGCCTAAAGATGAGGGGAGAATCCCATTCATTCAAACGTATAACTATCTGTCTGATAGTAGATCCACCATGGGGAACATGAATATCCTATGGGCTGACAGAGGCCTAACATGGGCAATTAAAACTACACCGTTACCCGTATATAAACGTAGTAGAACATTACAGGATCATTTGATCCAGGCAGACCCCAAAAATAAATATATCAGGAATACATTCAAATGTCAAATAAAACGGGTGTTTTCGGTGTCACAATTGTAATGCATGTAATGCACTCATTGAGGGCGAAAGTTTTTTACATCCCCATATTGGACACAAATATCGCATCAATGGTTATCTTAATTGCAATACCGATTTTGTCGTGTACATACTCAATTGCCCTTGCTCACTGGTCTATGTGGGCAAGACTAAGGGATCTTTCAAGAGAAGATTTCAAAAACATTGCAGTGATATCAGGACTGCCTTTAAAAAGGTAGCTTCTGGTGATGCACTAGATATGAGCAAACCGGTTGCCGTTCATTTTGTCAAATGTAAGCACCAGGTACACGAACTACGAGGGATGGCCATTGAGCATATGCAGGCAGACCATAGGGGTGGCAATAGAGACCTATATCTTATACGCAGAGTAACGTATCACAATGGCCAAAGGCCTCTCACCACTACCAAGGTCAGGTAGCAGAGATGATGTCTGTCTGCGAGAGACAGGCGTCCCCTTCTCTCAAGCCCGGGATCAGTAAAAAGTCACTCACACTCCAATATAACGTCCAGTCAATCTTTTTTTTGACTAAATCGTGCAGCATTTCCAGCGCTGACTGGCGGAACGGATGGGGGAGGGGGCGGGTACAGCTGGCTCTGCCTCTAGATAGGCAGAGCCAGCTGTCACTCACGCAGCTGGGCGGATCCCGTGATTCCGAAACATTGCATGGAAATGCTGCACGATTTAGTAAAAAAAAAGATTGACTGGACGTTATATTGGAGTGTGAGTGACTTTTTACCGATCTCGGGCTTGAGAGAAAGGGGACGCCTGTCTCTCGCAGACAGACATCATCTCTGCTACCTGACCTTGGTAGTGGTGAGAGGCCTTTGGCCATTGTGATACGTTACCATTCGCACCTACAGTACGGGCTCCAATGTTGGCTAGCCTAGAACCTTACTACTGGCCAGTAGTCTGGAAAGTCAGAGACTGTTTGAATGTGAGGCATCAATGTTATGCATATAGATATATACATATACACTCGGTTGGGGGACAATTTCTGAGGTAATTCGAGGGTACACGTCTCAGGATATACAGTAGATAACTGCAGCTACTGAGTGTCAGAGTGCCTTTGCATATTACTGAATGTTCTTCATTTAGTTCTTGTGTTTATGGTTGCATTGTTCTATGCATATACCCTGATTGATTATTAAAGAGAACTATGGGGTCAGTGCTTTTCCCCATTGTTCTCCTAAGGGTAACGAGAGGACACAAACTAGCATCCTCCTGTCTCTCAAAGCTCAGTATACCGCGAGCTACAGCTCGCGGTATACTGAGCTGCCGGAACAGATCCCGACAATGCTGTCTGGATCCACCCAGCTGCGTGAGTGACAGCGGGCTCTGCCTATCTAGAGGCAG
>NW_017309153.1:0-2009 GCF_000935625.1 Nanorana parkeri | reverse complement strand
TGACAGCTGGCTCTGCCTATCTAGAGGCAGAGCCAGCTGTACCCGCCCCCTCCCCGTTCATTCCGCCAGTCAGCGCTGGAGGATCGGACAGGGGAGGGGGGAAATCCCTGCAGGGAGCCGTGAGTGACAGTCACGGCTCTCTGCACGGATAGATCGAGAAGTGAGCGAGCGACGGTATGTGTTCGCTCACTTCCCGATCTACTGAGCCGACTTGTGACAGTTTCATTGCTCAGATTATGAGGCTGAGTGAAAATCACTCGCCTCATAATTCTCCTTTAAAGGACTAGCAAGCAGTAGATATATGCAAAAATTTTTTTTTTTTAAATGCTCAAACAGCAGTTCAGACTCACCTGTGTTCCGTGCGCGTTCCCGTGCCGAAAATGAGAAATTTCTCGAGCAGACGCAAAGGATCTTGGGGCGCGCGCATGCGCAGTTCTCATTTTCGTCCGGGACGCGACGAGGGACGCAAGGTAAGTCTATGGACGCGTGCACCCGCATGCAGACACCGCTATATAGTAGGGACAGAGCAGTCAGCGCTGGATCGGAGAGCTTAGAACTATGAGGTGAGTGAAAAGCACTCACCTCATAGTTCTCCTTTAATGTCACTTTAAATCTGTTATCAAACTCTTTAAAGGTATGTTAGTGTGCTGTGGATCCAAATTTGGGCGGTAAATTTGGTGTGGGGGATAGAAATACCTGGGTTACTTTGGCGGCTCTTTCGGGGGTAGCGCTACATTATTTTTATCAATGTTGTTTATTTTTTCTCCTTGATCATTTCCTATTTTGTGTTTCCGCTTTTTTGTTTTCTCTTATTTTTGTGTATGTCAACCACTTGCACAACTCTGCACAGTTCCTGAGTGTTGATTTGAAATGTATGACTATGACTTAATTCACTCTTTAAATGTAGGTGCATTTAGAGATTCCTGCGTCTGGAACTTGCAAATTCATACAGAAAGAATCCCTAATCTGCCATCTAGAAGTGGCAGCTATCGTGCGTTCAAGTCAAGCACTGGAACTCCGCATGTGATGCAGTTACATGCAGTTAGGAATAGATCACTATCCCTGGACACATTGACCTCTTGTGTCAAACACAGGAGAAGTTATCTTGGAAGTATAAACAACTTCTATGCCTCCCAGATCACTTTCTCCTGTGTTTAGTTGTTCCTGGGCTTGGTCACATTTAGCTGCATAAAATAGGACTAAAACGGTCCTGGAACGTGGAAAATTATTATTTGTATAAACTGAGCTAGAATGAATGCACCTAGACACTGCTCTATGTGTGCATTCAGCCATAGCAAGGCATTACATGCTTCCCAGTGCATTTACAAATGAACTCCGAACACCCCGAACTCATGTATTTTCATTGCCATGTACATGAGGTCCATCCTGCTCTATTGCATCAATCAATGCTTGTGTGTAACAAGACTTGGGTAAAAATAAAACAAACAAGAAGACCAAGAGACAGTAAAAGTAAAATGCTCAATTTATTTATTGAAGATACAGTTTTGCTGTGGCTCTTTTGCACACGCACACACAAAAAACATTAGGTCAGTTGACTATACTATTTAATGAGTGCTTGCCATTTGTGAGCGAAATTCAAATTATACAGTGCAGGGTTGCGCTACAAGGTAGTAGAGTTTATAGATAGTACTCTGGCCTCGGCGGAGGTCAAGGAGCATTCGCCCAAAAGGAAGTATAGCGGGTGGGGGAGAGAGGGTGCCAGAATGGAGGGGATAATTCAATTTTCCCAAATTCACCTTTGGGAAAATGGAATTACCCTTTTAGCCAGTTTAGAAATGTGCACAATATGCTGCATATATGTACTGTGATTATTACATCTGGATTAATTTTTTTAATCTAAATTATGTTGACATTGTTGGTTATCTGTTTAGATGAAGCACTGAGATCTTGAGGAATGGTGAATTAAGTTTTACTTGCTTAGAAGAACATTGTACAGGAAATATATATATATTTTTTTTTTATAAATTCTTTTATTGAACAGGTTTTCA
>NW_017309152.1:92794-95135 GCF_000935625.1 Nanorana parkeri | reverse complement strand
TCAGCAGAGGAAGAGAAAGAAAAACAAATACCCAGCATTGAGACATTTCCTGCCCCACACCCCGCAAAGACAACAATGTCACTGACATAGACCGTCTCCCTCCCGACGGAACAAGCTCTCACTAGCTGCAGAATGGGGGAAACAATCTACCAGTATCCTGTGGCCCTTATGTGGAATGCGGGGCCCGAATGTCTGAAACAGCTTACAAGGAGGAGGCAGGTAAGTACTGAGGACAGGAGGGAGATCCTCATACACTACAAGGAGGAGACAGGTAAGTACTGAGGACTGGAGGGGTATCCTCATACACTACAAGGAGGAGACAGGCGGAGCAGATCGCACTGGCCCTCAGCCCTCCTACCACCCCCCGGCGGTCTCTAATGTTGCAGTACTCTAACACGCTGGACTCTGGACTTACCTGAGACCCCGCAGAGCACACCATCAGAGGCCGGCCAAACAGATCTGATAATAGGGCGACACGACCCCCCACCCTGCAGGCACCTCATTCCCATCACATAGATCCTCAGCAGCAGTCATTACCGTAGCAGTCCCTCGGCCAGCTGGGCAGACATAGCGCTCTCCAAGCTCTCCGGATCTGCCCACGTCTCCTGTGTGCACAGGGCCTGCGTGATCGGCCCTCAGCCTGCTACTGCGCATGCGCAGACTGCCCAGCGCTCTCATTCAGAAATCCTGTGGATGCGCAGTAGCAGGCTGAGGGCCGATCACGCGGGCGCTGTGCACACAGGAGACGTGGGCAGATCCGGAGAGCTTGGAGAGCGCTATGTCTGCCCAGCTGGCCAAAGGGACTGCTACGGCAATGACTGCAGCTAAGGATCTATGTGAGGGGAATGAGGGGCCTGCAGGGTGGGGGGTCGTGTCGCCCTATTATCAGATTCGTTTGCCCGGCCCGACACTGATTGCCTGGGAAGATGACTTCCCGGCCAATCAGCATTGAGCTGGCCAAACGGCATGGAGCCAGCTTCCCGGCTTAGGGTTAAAGGAAATCTCCGTCTGACCAGAAGTTCCAGTATCGGGAAAGGCATCGGAGCATTTGGGCGAGTACTCGGTATCGGCACAGATACCAGTATCGGTATAAGTGCATCCCTAGTTTTTTTTTCTCCTCTGCACGTTTGTTGGCCTTCCTCTGTTAGTCCCTGGTGGGTCTTCATCCCTACTCTTCTTCTACCCCACCCCCCCTTTTTTTCCATCCCTAATTCTCTTCTCTTCCTCTCCGGGGACTCTTGGGACAGATGACCTTGTTGCCTCTCCTTGCCTTTCCCTTGTCCAGCACAGTAACTATATCTGTCAAGAGCTGCCTACCTCCCGGTCCATCGGCTTGGGGTTACTGAGAGGTGCTGACATTTCATTCCCTGGAATGTTTCTGGGGATGGCTTTTCTTGTTGCCCCTCCTCCCCCTTGCCCTGTGCCACTCAGTATATGTCTCTGGTGCGGTAGACTGCTGCTCTAGACCTGTGTTCGCCGTTTATGAGTCAATCATGGGGCCAGGGGCTTATACTGCACTCTATATATGCCGCTTCCTGTTTTGTTTCCCTTCCTGTTCCCTCCCGTCCCTCTTCTTTTCCCATCCCTTTCCTTTCCCCTCCCTTACCCCCCTCAACCTAGTGGATTGTATTTTATATATTGAGTGTTCCTGTTTTTTATGAGCATGCGTATTGTTGTTTCATGCTTTTGACCGTCCCCGGGTACATACGCTGTTGCTGCCTTGAGTAACCTTCTCCCCCCACGTAGGCCTACACTCGCCTGTAGTTAGGCGCTTAGGGTTTTTTGGGACTCCCGTGTCCGTCCTTTAGTTTTTGTTCTTTGTTGTTGGTGTTGTCTCTCTTTCTCCTTTTTGTCTTTTTTCCTTTCCCTGGTGTTCTTGCTCTTTCATTCCCTATTTTTCTTCGCTAACTCTCTTCTTGGAGGGGTCGGGGGTATCTCCATTGGCCGCTTCTTCCTTTCTTACCCCCCTTTTCATGTATGATCTGAACATAAGCTCGCTGAAAGTCTGAATTCTCTTCAGAAACGGTCACAACCAGGGCCGGATTAGCCGGGCTAAATGTAGAATAGGAGAAATCACCTGTAATCTCAGCGATGTCACCACGATCACTTGTAATTAGACTGCCGGTCCGTCCTCCCTCCCCTGCACCTACCTCTCTCCATGCTGCATCCTCCCTCCACTGCACCTACCTCTCTCCATGCTGCATCCTCCCGGCTCCGTCCTCCCTCCCCTGGACCTACCTCTCTCCATGCTGCATCCTCCCTCCACTGCACCTACCTCTCTCCATGCTGCATCCTCCCAGCTCCGTCCTCCCTCCCCTGCACCTACCTCTCTCCATGCTGC
>NW_017309152.1:91923-92759 GCF_000935625.1 Nanorana parkeri | reverse complement strand
AATAAGATACAAAATTATTTAAAAAAATTAAAAAAAGTAAAAGATGACAAGATAAATAAAAATTTAAAAAGTATAAAACACGGCCGTGGGGCGGCAGGGAGAGTAATTCCGGTCCTGGTCACAACGACTGTATGATTTGCACAAGCTCTGCAACCAAATCGTTTTTTTACAGGAGACTAATTTTCTGCTCCATAAATCTCCGCAACTCTCCTGTCGAAATTTCCCCCTCTGGGTGCTTAGCTCTGACCCTTGCCGTGAAGCCAAGGGAGTGGCGATTGGGTTTCTCTCCCCTCTGCCGAGTTTGGTACTCGCTGAACGGGTTGACCCAGATGGGAGGCATGTTTTTGTGAAATGCTCCATCCACAACAAGACTAGCAGACACAACTTTACCTTAGCAGATGTGTATTTCCTGAACCGGGGTCAGATTATCCTGTTACATATCCTCTCCCAGCGGGCAGATTTTACTGAAGGTGTCCTTGTTTTGGGAGGTGATTTTAATTTGGTGCCTGACCCTAGCCTAGACATTACCTCCGAAATGCCTCAAATCTCCTTCTCTTCCCTTAACAGGCTTAAAAAACACCTACATTCCCGTCAACTTGTTGATATTTGGCGGATCCAACACCCACGCCATAGAGATTATACCTGATATTCCGGCCCACATAAATCTTACAGTAGAATCGATTTCTTCCTAGTCTCCCATCATATTCTCTCATGGGCCCCCACTACTGCAATTGGCACACAGATTTGGTCGGATAACTCCCCAATATCTCTCTCACTTGAGGTACCCGATTTGTGCAAACCCTTACACACATGCTGGAAGGAAGATGAACCATCCT
>NW_017309152.1:73263-91852 GCF_000935625.1 Nanorana parkeri | reverse complement strand
GGAACCTCTATAGGTCCCTTACCCCTTTTGAGAGACTCTGTGCCTCTGCAGTGCCAATCCCACATCTTGATTCCTTGCTCTATAATTCTTTGATCTCAATGGCTGGAGAGGAACCGCTGTACTTTTTGGCTGCTTGGGAAAGGGAGTTGGAGGTTGGCCTTCCGGAGGAAGACAGACTCAAATGCTTTTGGTTTACACACGCTCTGTATATCTTCATATGTTCAGGATATGAGAAATGTCACCAGCACACCAAGTTCCTTCAAGGATAATCAATCGTGGGTTTATGGAATACTCATGTCAAACACGCAAGTGCTTTCGGGGCCGCACGGGGTCCCTTCATCAGGCATAGCAATGACGTTCATATGTTCAGGAGCGTAATTTTTAATGATTTACCAGGTGGTACAGGGCCTTGGTTAGAATCCACCAAATTTTCCCAACATACTCGGACACCTGTTGGAGATGCCAGACTGGAGTAGGTACGTTGACACACATTTGGTGGAGCTGCCCTCTGCTTTTGCCCTTTTGGGCGGGCCAACTTTCAAAAGTTACTTCTAGTGAATTTCATATTACGCCCCTCATTTTCTATATTGCCTATTTTCCCGGGATCTGTCTCTAAAGTAAAGAAATCCCTCCTTCGCTTTTCGTCAATGCTGCCAGAGCTCTAATACCGAGACATTGGAATCCCCGAGTCATTCCTTCAGTTTCGGATTGGACTGGAATTGTGTCGTCTGATGAGAGCTGAGGAGCTGATAGCGGAAAGAGACGACCGTTCTGATATCTTTGTGGCCAGATGGATTCCCCGGATTTTGTGTCTGGTTTCTGAGGATTACCGGACTCTGCAGTGAGCTGATCACGTGCTTTCTATCATTTTTGATAAAGGTGGTATTTCTGTTGTGGTATCTTTTGGTTACCCAGCAGACTGTTGGGTGGACACCCCACCCCCTTCATCTCTTCTTTTAATCCTTTCCCCCCTCCTTTTCTCATTTCTCCTTCTCTCTTTCTATCTCTTTTCCTCTTCTCCCCTTTCTGTATGTTCCTTTGTCCTTGTGTGTTACTTAGTAGAGCTCTTAGCCTGATATTTTTGATTATCCACCTGTTCACTCTTGATTTCAAGTTCTGATGTGAACCGTCCCCAGGGCCGGATTTACTCTCTCTGCTGCCCCAAGGCCAGGCTCCTCAATGCGCCCCCCTCCCCGCCAACTCCCCCCATGGAGAATGGCAGACCTGCAGGCTGTATACAAAACAAGCGGCGGCCTCCCCACTATACATTTAGCTCTGCTTGCCCAAAGCCGGGCTAAATGTATAAAACAACTACCCGCCCGGCGCCCGGAACTGCATGTCCCTGGCATCAGGAGATAGGAATTCCACACCCCTGCTGCCCCTCTACTCCCTGCTGCCCCAAGGCCAGGCCTTGGTTGGCTTTGTGGGAAATCCGGCCCACCGTCCCCTGAATGTGCGTAGACCTTTGAGACGTGGTAGTTATTTGTCCTCATATGAGTGGGTGATGCACCACAGCTAATCATTCAGGGGTACCGTGGCTGAGTTTATTTTGTGGATGGTTTATATTTTATACAACATTGGGATTCCAGTTACCATCGTGGAATGATGTCTGTATATTTTTGTGCGTTTTTTCACGTTTTTATGTGTATCTTGCAAAGTTATTTCTATGATACCCTTAATAAAACCTATTTCTGTAAAAAAAAAAGAACCTATGTCACAACTCATCACTTCTAGTCAGTGATAAGTAGGCTCGAAATTTCGCTTCCTGTTTTCGAGTATAATGCCGTGTGTATGGTCAGAGATAGGTTGGGCCAAGCATAGGAAGAAAGAAGAGGAAGAAGAAAAACATGGGGGGAGGGGGAGAGGTATTGGAGTACAAAAAGGAGTTGAACTAAGGATTTGAAGGCTCAATACCCGTGTTGGGCCTGAGCTACTCAATAGATGAAGATCTCAAAGTTAAAGATGGTGAGCAGTCCTAGGTTTCCATACTTTTAAACAAAGTCAATGTATCCATCTGTATTACAGTAAGCTTTTGGATCATCATTTCTTCAGTTATTCTGTTTTTTAGAATCTGAGAATAGGAGAGTTTTGGTTTTCCAAGTTCAGGCTCTGACCCTCCTGGTTGATGTGCAGAGGCAACTCTAGAGTTTGCGAGGCATTAGACGAGATGCTGAGACCCCACAGATGCCTGGTTAAACCAGGGCTCTGTAGGGTCTCACCAGCACCAGGGCTCTATAGGGTCTCACCAGCCTGGTGAGACCCCACAGAGCCCTGGTGAGACCCCACAGAGCCCTGGTCAGCCCCAAAGAGCACTGGTTAAACTCTAGGGCTCTCTAGGGTCTCACCAGTGCTCTCTAGGGTCTCACCAGGGCTATATGGAGTCTTACTAGGGCTGCGCAGGTCGCGTCTCACCGATGCTGTGCGGGCCGGGACCGGGTTTCACCAGGGATGTGCAGGCCGCCTCTCACCAGGACTGTGCGGGCTGGTCCGACCAGGGAAGTGCAGGGCGCGTTTTGCGGGCAGGAGCGACGTCTCGATCTGCCTTTGATGCTAAACTCCGCAATCCAAGCCAGATTGAGATCCTAGTGCGTTGGATGGGAGGGGTGACGTCTCTTCTCATTGGCTGGTGGGCGAAGCTCCAGAAGGCTGAGTGGATGGTCCGAAGAAACGGATGAGCTCTCAGTTTGACAGTGACAGGGCTGAGAGCTTATATGGTTACCTGGCTGTGCTTGCGAGGTAATGCGTCGGCAGGGTAATTTAGGTGGCCGCAAGGCCCTTGGGAGTGCGAGGTCTTAGGCGACCGCCTAATTTGTCTAATTAAAGAGCCACCTCTGCTGATGTGTATATGTACAGTAGGTTATGGAGTCATACCGGGTGTTTATAGAGGTAGCTGGCTTTTTATTCGGTAGGGTTTTGTTGGGGTCTTTATGAAATTTTTGCCCTTCCACTGTAGACATGACCTGGTATACTCATGACCAGAGATGTTACTTTGGGGCAGAAGGTTACAGGAGATTAGCATACACGGAAACATGTTGAGGGATAGATCAGAATGATTTTGGTCCTGTGAGCTCAGGTTAGTTACCTTCATAGGAAGAGTTTAGAGTTTGCTTCCATGGGTTGCACAATCAAGGAGCACCCCACCGTGTTGGTCCAAATCTGGGTCCTTTTCTCTGGGGGTAGCTAGTGTCCCACTTTAGTCCCCCATTTTTGGATGTACGAATAGGTGGATAGGTAGTATGGTGAAGGATAAACGAGAGACCTGGGACTTGAACATTAGCGTTAAAAGGTTCTGAAAAGGTGTAAAATTGATGACATCCTCTACTGGGGATTAAGGAGGCCACAAAATGTTTGTATTCCTCTTGGAGGAGGCTTGTGTTTCCTGTAGTGAGTCAAATGGTTTGACACCTCCGGGAGCTAATACATGCTTTATGATATGAGCAAATAGGCCGATGGATTGGTGTAGATTGAAGGAAACATGGGTGATACCCAGAAGTGATAATAAGGGAAGATGGGGTGACAATAAATTATTGGAGTATTTCACTTTGTCTCGGATTTTAAGTAAATGTTTTGTAATAGGTTTTGCTATAACAGTTTGCTTCCAGTGAAACCCGTAACAGGGTGTCTGTAGTTGTCTTCCAGGAACATCTCAATATACAGTATTAGCATAATAATATTTCTGCATGTGCAGCATTCCCAAGCCGCCCCCATCCTATGTTATCTTTGAAATATGATTGATTTAGCCAATTGATGTCTGGGCAGGTTACATATAAAGCAAATGTAGGACTGTAAGGCCCGTAGTCTATTGGGGGGGGGGGGGGTGTATGGATCGGGATGACTCTATCATGGTAAATATATATATTATGTATTCAGGGTATATTTAAAAAAAAGCCTAATATGTGCTAAAAAAAAGAGGCTTGTGAAACTTTTGATGTGCAAAGCAATTTAAAATCTATAGTTGCGTAAATTGGTGCATGCCAAAAATTAATATTTGGCCCAGTCACAAAGGGTTTGATGACTCTGGTACCTGAAAGGTTAAAATGACCCATGCCATTCCTCCTGCTATCCCATCTAATAGTCCCTGTCCATAGGGAATGCTGTAAGCCCTTCATTGCTCCTTCTATAATGTCTCTAGAAATCCCTGGACAGCAATCTTTTTTTGTGTGTTTCTCACCTTTTTCTCATTGGCTGAAGTCAAGCAATAGAAAAAAAAAATGGGGTCAGCCAATAGAAGAGGGAGCAATAAAGTAAAAGGACAGTAAAAGAGTTTACAACATCCTCTATGTACAGAGACTGTTACATGGAATATCAAGAGGAATGGCTTAGGTCACCTCAAACCCCTTCTATCCATTTGGAACCCCCATCTGCGCCTTTGTTTTTTCTACATACAAAATGCATACAGAACACCTTTTTTTCCCTTGGGGTTCCAGGTCTTCTTCTTACTCTTCTGTCCTTGGTGGTGGACAAGCTGCTGAAATTAGTGCAATGTAATAATATGGTGCCTGTCCCCTCACACTGGATCGCTGAGACGTCTTGCTCAGTGGACCAGTGAGAGGAGCCAAGTATTGGTGTTGTCAGGCCTAGCACGAAAGGTGACCTCAAATAGCCAAAGAGAGGGGCAACATTGCAGTAAAGGTGCACGGTATCTACTATGAGAAGGGGAGCTGAGTACATGTTTTTGGCAGAGTACAGCTTTACTTTGAATTGCCTATTGGAATAGTTAAATATTTATAGTTCTAAGCCCTTTTCTTTATTTTATATTTAAATGACAGCACGAGATCGGGTTCTGCAGAAAAAAACTCATCAGCTGAAATTACCAGATGGCACATTAGAGCTGGATGCCCAGTTACCAGATGGGAGAAACACACAGAGAATGAAGAATTCTTCCCCCTCACTGGACACGAAGACCTCTTCCTCCAAGGACACGATGAACACCGCTCCCTCCTCAAAGGAAATGAAGAACTCTTCCTCCTCACTGGACATGGAGGCCTCTCCCACCTTACTGGGCACAAAGACCTCTTCCCCCTCAAGGGCAATGAAGACCTCTTGCCCTTCACTGGACACAGAATGTTCTGCCCCCGCAAAGAAAATGAAGACCTTTCCAACCTCAATGGACATTGAGACCTCTGCTCACTTACAGCAAACTGAGAGCTCTTCCACCTCACTGGACAAGGAGACATCTTCCCCCTTACAGGAAACAGAGAGCTCTTCCACCTCACCGGACACAGAGGCCTTTTCCACATCACTGGACAAGGAAACCTCTCCCCTCTTACAGAATATGAAGACCTCTACTCCCTCACTGAACACGGAGTCCTCATCCCCTATTCTGGACAACAAGAATTCTTCCCCCTTAGTGGATAGCAAGCCCTTTCTCCTCTCACTGGACACAAAGACCTCTCCCCTTACACAGAATTTGAAGACCTCTTCTCACTCACTGGACAGAGAGACATCTCCCCCATCACTGGACAAGGAGACTTCTACCCTCTCACAGAATATGAAGACCTCTCCCTCCTCACTGGACACAGAGACCTCTACTCCCTCACTGGACACAGAGACCTCTACTCCCTCACTGGACACAGAGACCTCTACACCCTCACTGGACACAGAGATCTCTCCACCTTCACTGGGCAAAGAGAACTATACTCCCTCACTTGGCACGGAGACCTTTCCTCTATCACTTGGCAAGGACAGCTCTCCTCCCTCACTGGGCATGAAGACATCTCCTCCCTCAACGGTCATGGAGACCTCTGCTGCCTCACTGAACAGGAAGTCCTTTCCTTCCTCACTGGGCACGGAGATGTTTCCCTCTTCACTGAACATTGAGACTTCTCTCACCTCAGTGCACAGTGACACCTCTCCCGCCTCAATGGACATGGAGACCTCTCCTACTTCACAGCATATGGAGACCTTTCCCCCTTCACAGTACAGGAAGGCCTCTCCCCCCTACATGGACATGGAGACCCCTTCTCGCTCACTAAATATGAAGTCCTCTTTACCTTCACAGAATGATGCAACTGTAAGTTTTTCTTTTATATAACCTCTATCATGACACCAAAGATAAAACATTGGAAATAAGGACTTTAGGACCAAACAATTCTCTAGATCTCCTTGTTTTAGGAATTATATATATATACTGGAGTTAAATATGCTTCCATCTACCGGCCGGCCCAACAGAATAAAAATGCAAGATTTCAAACTCATTGGGTGTCAATGCTCGGCCTTATATTTATACACAACCTTCAAGGAGATAAACATGGCATCTGCCTGGCACATATGTCAACTGCTGTGGCATTTAATACAATAAGCTGCATTTTCTAACTTCATCACAGCTTTGGAGAACTCTTACAGAAGGAATCCAACTTCTCAGGAGACCCTTTTCTCAGACATTATATCCATTAGTGGCTCACAGATGTCTCCGATAATCCTCCCCTGCAGTTGAACGTGCCAAATAGAATGTCATGTTAGATACATAAACCTTTTTAAACAGTGGGGAAATTCCAGTGTCTATTCCAATGTTGGGGGCCAGGCTGGGACCTGAAGGGTTAAACAATGCTCTGCTTTGATGCTTAGTGGGAGTAAAAGAAATGCCCCAGAGTCTGTGGTAGTAGAAAAAATACTCCAGCGTCAGTGGTTAGTTGCGTTGGTGGTCAGTCGGTGGCTTTGAAGTCTTTTTTGTGTTGTATTTATTGCACATTTATGGTATATTTTCTATGTGATTTTTTCCCCCACATTAATTCAGTGGAAATTACGGGAGACCACTTTGTGCTAATTCTGGCTTTGCTTCTTTTTTCAGACCTTTGTTGTAGTGACGGCGAGTTTAAACCCTGAACTGATTACAAAGGCAGTCAAGGTTGGAGATAGACGGACAGGTTAGGGTAGAGAGTTCCAGAGCATGGGAGAGACTCTAGTGAAGTCCTGAGGCGAGTATGAGAGGAGTTGACGAGGGAGCTGGAAAGCAGGAGGTCTTGGGAGGAGCAGAGAGGACGGTTAGGGTGATAGTTTGAGACAAGGTTTGAGATATAGCCGGGGGCAGAGTTGTGGATGGCATTGTAAGTGGTGGTGTGGGGATGAATATCATGAGCTCAGTTTTGGAAAGGTTGAGTTTTAAGAAGTGTTGCGACATCCAGACGTATATGTCAGTTAGTAGATTAGTGACACGAGAGGACATAATGAATTCAGTGGAAATAACGGGAGGCCGCGCTCTGCTAATTCTGACTTTTGCTTCTTTTTCAGATCTATGCTGAAGTGACGGCGAGTTTAAGCCCAAAACTGATTACAAAGGCTTTAATAAAGGAAATACAAGAGAACTTTCCATCACTCAGTATGAATGAGACCCCAGAAGGTGAGCAGGTGACGGGAAGATTCCATGAAATAGACGCCATGTATAACTACCTCCAGGAGAGGCTGAGAGTCCGCAGAGAGATGTCCTCCAATGCACAGTGGGAGAGGAGTCCTCAGGGGTCACAGTTCTCACCCGAGAGGCAGGAAGGTCAGGTGATCGTTCCTCCAGAGAGTCCTCAGTGGTCACAGTTCTCACCCGAGAGGCAAGAAGGTCAGGTGATCGTTCCTCCAGAGAGTCCTCAGGGTTCCCAGTCCTCACCCGAGAGGCATGGTGGCATCTGCGTTCCATCAGCATTATATGAATACATTATGGAGATTCACCAAACCGAGGTGAAGGAGATAGAAAGACGATATAAAGTGACGATAGTCCATCGCTCCTCACCAGAAGGATCCACATATCTACACTTCAGCCCTCAGGGATCAGAATCCTCACCAGAGAAAGCCAAGAACATCTATACAGACAAGGTGCAGAAGGTGACGGGTGACTGGAGCCAGGAAAGAGTAGATCCCTCAGGTGTCCCCCTGACATTCTCTGACATCAAACAACGAGTGAAGGACCGCTGGAGGAAGATCCTGGTGTTACAGGAAGGGAACATGGACATCATTCTTC
The DNA here is from genome assembly GCF_000935625.1 of Nanorana parkeri. Taxonomy (NCBI): domain Eukaryota; kingdom Metazoa; phylum Chordata; class Amphibia; order Anura; family Dicroglossidae; genus Nanorana; species Nanorana parkeri. The sequence goes on along the minus strand of NW_017309152.1, from coordinate 83,904 downwards.
GAGGTCCCAGAGATGAGTTGTCCCAGGCCATACAATTCCTAAAGAAGGGCGACTATAAACCTGCTCGCCCTCGCAGGGCTCCCACCATCTCCTCCGGTGATATCAGGACGGAGATCCCGGTAGATGTCAGACACATGGACATCCTGAAGAAACTAAAGAGCAGAGAGATTTCTGACATCGAGCGGAAGTACAATGTGAAGATGGATGAAGTTAAGAAAAATGGCGGCGTACTTGTCACCTTCAGAGCCATAGATGCGACCCCCGACCTTTCACCCCACGCTTCTTACAGCTTCACCACTCTTCTGCAGAAAACTTTCTTTAATATCGAAAAAAAACTGATCAGCGTGAAGCCGGAATTCCAGGAGGAAAGAGTCAGCGTGCTGCAGGAAGAGCTGATGATGCGAGGAGTAGACATTGTGATGGAATATTCCAGCGGCTCTGTGCTCCTCATCGGTCATCCAGTCCATGTCGCTTTAGCTGCGGGGGAACTTCAAGGCACACAGAAGCCAGACGAAGTTCAGGGAGCAGCTGCCACTGGAAACGACACCCAGCAGCCAATGGACACCAGTGATTCTGCAGCTGATAGACAAAGAACACCCCACATCCCAGGTGGTATTATACAGGTGAGTGCAGAGATCTGGATTTATCGTGCAATGTCCTCTAGGGATAGACGGACCTTGCCTAAAGTTCATGAACTTTGTGGAAAACCACTTGAAGTCTGTGGGGGAAGGGGCAATCTTGTCTATTCTGCCTATTTGTAGGGCTAATAAGCAAGCGATTGTTGGGTCATGGGAAGCCGGGCACAGCCATGGGAGACATCTACCAATGCCGAAATTAAAGAAAAAGAATCTCTCTCTACACAGAATTGTCAGCTTTCCCCAACAACTCCAACACACAATGACAATATGGCTGCTTGCACCTTTATAGTGAGGGGGTTGGGCTATCTATTCCCGTAAACGGTGGATTTTGTGACTCGGCTGACAAGCGGCAAAGGCTATGCACAGAATTATGAGTTGTTTCTAATTTGTAATGGCCAACCTGCAAAGCTTTGGGCCACAAGTTTGCGATTTACAAACCCAAGCGAACCCCAGAGATTACCCACCAACCTAATGGTAGCGGCAAACCCGAATGTGAAGACTCCACAGCTCTTGCAGGTATGGCGGTAACTAGGGATGCGCCGACACCTGTATTTCGGTATTGAGTACGAGTACCGATGTTTTTTTTCCAGTACTCGCCGATGCCGATACCGAGTCTTCCTGATTGGCCAGCTTCCGACCAATCAGGAAGCTGGGCAGCGCGTCATGACACGGGGGCCTGGCTTCCTGATTGGCCGGGAAGCCGGCTCCATGCTCTCTCGTCATAAGTGTAGTGTGTAATGACGCGCTGCCCGGCTTCCTGATACCGGAAGCATCGGGCTAGGCATCGGAGCATTTGCGTGAGTACTCGCCCAAATACGCGGCAGCGGCACCGATACTAGCACTAGTATCGGTATCGGTGCATCCCTAGAGGTAACCTAAATAACAGCCAGCTTTTAATTTGGCTGTGGCAGAGGGTTCACACTACCCCCCACTGCACTGAATGGACTGCACCATAGTTTGGATGTGGGGAAAAAAGGTGGGGTCCTAGCACCTTGGCATGGGGGAGGGGTCGATAGTTGTGTTATTAATCTCAACTGAAATGTTTGGGATTATGAGCTCAGTTTTGGAAAGGTTGAGATATAAGAAGTGTTGCGACATCCAGACGTATATGTCAGTTAGTAGATTAGTGACACGCAAGGACATATTGTATTCAGTGGAAATAACGGGAGGCCGCGCTCTGCTAATTCTGACTTTTGCTTCTTTTTCAGATCTATGCTGAAGTGACGGCGAGTTTAAGCCCAAAACTGATTACAAAGGCTTTAATAAAGGAAATACAAGAGAACTTTCCATCACTCAGTATAAATGAGACTCCAGGAGGTGAGGAGGTGACGGGAAGATTCCATGAAATAGACGCCATGTATAACTACCTCCAGGAGAGGCTGAGAGTCCGCAGAGAGATGTCCTCCAATGCACAAAGGGAGAGAAGGCTCCCCGAGAGGCAGGAAGGTCAGCTGATCGTTCCTCCAGAGAGTCCCCAGGGGTCCCAGTCCTCACCCGAGAGGCAGGAAGGCCAGCTGATCGTTCCTCCAGAGAGTCCCCAGGGGTCCCAGTCCTCACCCGAGAGGCATGATGACATCTGCGTTTCAACAGCATTATATGAATACATTATAGAGATTCACCAAACCGAGGTGAAGGACATAGAAAGACGATGTAAAGTGACGATAGTCCATCGCTCCTCACCAGATGGATCCACATATCTACACTTCAACCCCCAAGGACCAGAATCCTCACCAGAGAGATCCAAGAACGTCTTTACAGACAAGGTGCAGAAGGTGATGGGTGACTGGAGTCAGGAAAGAGTAGATCCCTCAGGTGTCCCCCTGACATTCTCTGACATCAAACAACGAGTGACGGGCCGCTGGAGGAAGATCCTAGTGATACAGGAAGGGAACATGGACATCATTCTTCGAGGTCCCAGAGAGGAGTTGTCCCAGGCAGTGAAGTTTTTAAAGGAGAGGAGATAACCTGACGCTCAGTGTCCATCTCCTCCAGGGAGCTCATCGTGTCCCTGGATAATGTGACCATCTCCTCCAGGGACACGATAAGCTCCCAGGACAATGTGACCATCTCCTCCAGGGACACGACGAGCTCCCCAGACAATGTGACCATCTCCTCCAGGGACACGATGATCTCCCAGGACAATGTGTCCATCTCCTCCAGGGACACGATGATCTCCCAGGACAATGTGACCATCTCCTCCAGGGACACGATGATCTCCCAGGGCAATGTGTCCATCTCCTCCAGGAACACGACGAGCTCCCAGGACAATGTGACCATCTCCTCCAGGGACACGATGATCTCCCAGGACAATGTGTCCATCTCCTCCAGGGACACGATGATCTCCCAGGACAATGTGACCATCTCCTCCAGGGACACGATGATCTCCCAGGGCAATGTGTCCATCTCCTCCAGGAACACGACGAGCTCCCAGGACAATGTGACCATCTCCTCCAGGGACACGATGATCTCCCAGGGCAATGTGTCCATCTCCTCCAGGGACACGATGATCTCCCAGGGCAATGTGTCCATCTCCTCCAGGGACACGATGATCTCCCAGGGCAATGTGTCCATCTCCTCCAGGGACACGATGATCTCCCAGGGCAATGTGTCCATCTCCTCCAGGGACACGATGATCTCCCAGGGCAATGTGTCCATCTCCTCCAGGGACACGATGATCTCCCAGGGCAATGTGTCCATCTCCTCCAGGGACACGATGATCTCCCAGGGCAATGTGTCCATCTCCTCCAGGGACACGATGATCTCCCAGGGCAATGTGTCCATCTCCTCCAGGGACACGATGATCTCCCAGGGCAATGTGTCCATCTCCTCCAGGGACACGATGATCTCCCAGGGCAATGTGTCCATCTCCTCCAGGGACACGATGATCTCCCAGGGCAATGTGTCCATCTCCTCCAGGGACACGATGATCTCCCAGGGCAATGTGTCCATCTCCTCCAGGGACACGATGATCTCCCAGGGCAATGTGTCCATCTCCTCCAGGGACACGATGATCTCCCAGGGCAATGTGTCCATCTCCTCCAGGGACACGATGATCTCCCAGGGCAATGTGTCCATCTCCTCCAGGGACACGATGATCTCCCAGGGCAATGTGTCCATCTCCTCCAGGGACACGATGATCTCCCAGGGCAATGTGTCCATCTCCTCCAGGGACACGACGAGCTCCCAGGACAATGTGACCATCTCCTCCAGGAACACAACGAGCTCCCAGTACAATGTGACCATCTCCTCCAGGGACACAATGAGCTCCTAGGACAATGTCACCATCTCCTCCAGGGACACGATGAGCTCCCAGGACAATGTGACCATCTCCTCCAGGGACACGATGAGCTCCCAGGACAATGTGACCATCTCCTCCAGGGACACAATGATCTCCCAGGACAATGTGACCATCTCCTCCAGGGACACGATGAGCTCCCAGGACAATGTGACCATCTCCTCCAGGAACACGACGAGCTCCCAGGACAATGTGACCATCTCCTCCAGGGACACGATGAGCTCCCAGGACAATGTGACCATCTCCTGCAGGGACACGATGAGCTCCCAGGACAATGTGACCATCTCCTCCAGGGACACGATGAGCTCCCAGGACAATGTGACCATCTCCTCCAGGGACACGATGAGCTCCCAGTACAATGTGACCATCTCCTCCAGGAACATGACGAGCTCCCAGGACAATGTGACCATCTCCTCCAGGGACACGATGAGCTCCTAGGACAATGTGACCATCTCCTCCAGGGACACGATGAGCTCCCAGGACAATGCCGGACACTCCTGAGGAACATGAAGTTTATGGAGATTCCAACCCTGAGATGAAATACTCTCTGATATCAGATCATTAAACACCCCTCCTGACCTTTCACCCCCAAACTTCTCACAACTCCACCACAAGTCATTCCATATATAATGATTATGATAGTGATTGTATACTCGGGGTGTGGAGGACATTAGGAAGGCAGCGGGGGAGGGGTTGGGGGGTTACAAATTAATATCTTTCCCGTATCAATGATTTTGATCATTCTTTGATGTTCCGCTGGGTGTAGTGCACGTAGAACGCTCCTTCTGTGATGAGTAGAGAGGAGACCCTGGATTTCAGCCTATCGGTGAATTGATCAGATGGTGACAGGGCGCAGTGGCTCCGGTGAGGCTCTTCTTGACAAAATTGGGGGAAACCGTAAGCAGGGGGCCGATATTTGAAGTTTCGTGTGTGTAGATTCTAATGAGAGCGCCAAATACAAAATGGAGCAGCCAACACGTTTTGGGGGGCTCCTCCTTCTTCAGGGTTCAGGCATCTGGGTAATTGGTGTCTGCGTTGTATGCTGGTCCTCTAATCCTTGTTATGCCCAACCTCTACACAGCAGACAATTGCCTCCTGGTTACTGTGCCATGCCTGAGTCTATCCAATGACCCTTAGATCCTGAAGAACGGGGGGTGTCTCTTAGTCCCCAAAACCTGCCCTGTGTACTAAGTGGTTTTCACGAACCAGCATCAATATTCAAAGCCCCCGGACTCTCAGATTTGTGACGGGAATGTCAGCTGAGACCGAGGCGGGAGAGAGAAAACTGACTCTGAGTACTGCAGAGTACGCCCCCCTCCCCCGCTGGTTGCCTGCCAGGGATGCCATTATAATGAACAGGACGTGATTCATACACTATATTGCCAATAGTATTGGGACACCTTTACACGCACATGAACTTTAATGACATTCCAGCCTTAGTCCGTAGGGTTCAGTATTGGGTTGGCTCTGCCCTCTAATGGCCCCCCAGTCTTAGTCCGTAGGGTTCAGTATTGGGTTTGCTCCGCCCTCTAATGGCCCCCCAGTCTTAGTCCGGAGGGTTCAGTATTGGGTTGGCTCCGCCCTTTAATGGCTCCCCAGTCTTTGTCCGTAGGGTTCAGTATTGGGTTGGCTCCGCCCTTTGCCACTATAACAGCTCCGCCTCTTCTGGGAAGGCGTCCACAAGGTTTAGGAGTGTGTCTATGGGAATGTTGGACCTTTTGTGAGGTCAGGTACTGATGTTGGGGGAGGAGCTCGCAGTCTCCGCCTCTAATTCATCCCAAAGGTGTTCACGCCTCCTCTTCTCTAGAGTCCAGTGGCGGCGTGCGTTACACCACGGCATCCCACGCTTTGCATTGCACTTGGGGATGTAAGGCTTGGATGCAGCTGCTCGGCCCCCATTCCATGAAGCTCTCTACGCACTGTTGTTGCGCCAATCTGACGGCCACATGGAGTTTGGAGGTCTGTAGCTATTGGCTCTGCAGACAGTTGGCGACTTCTGCGCACTGTGCGCTTCGGCATGCGCTGACCCCGCTCTGTCATGTGATGTGGCCTACCACTTCCTGGCTGAGTTGCTGTTGTTCCCAGTTGCTTCCACTTTGTTATAATCCCAGTAACAGGCGACCGCGGCGGAATATTTAGTAGCCGGGAAATGTCACGGACGGACTTATTGCGCAGGTGACAACCTATCACGGCACCGCGCTTGTAGTCACTGAGCTCCTGAATCCAATGATTTGGAGGGGGAGGGGCCCAATACTTTGGGCAATATAGTGCATGTCTACACTGCAACATGCTGCAGCTTGGCCGTGCTGACACACATTTTATACCAAATAAAACGAAGGATAATATATAGAAATGCAGAGATTATATATACTGTATATAGTTACGTGTCAATGAAACAGAAAAACCCCAAATAAAATGCCTGAAGCCCCCATTGTATTGCACAGGGACTCATTATTATGTGTGAATGAAGATGGCAGGGGCATCTTATGTACAGAGATGTCAGTGGGACCTCAGATGTGCAGCACGGGGAGCGGCCGGATCCAGCAATTCGCATCTCATGTCTGTGGGCCTTTTAAATTGTATCGAAATCCAAAAACAAGAGTGTCATCTATGGCAGCTCAGCGGGCCTGAGATGTGACGGCTGCATTAGTCTTCTTCTTTTTCAGCAAGTACAGAAGATATCTCTTCATCGTGTAGCGCTCACCCCCGAAGGAGCCGCTGGATATGAATTGGGCTCTCCTACCTGTTCTGCCAGCCACCGGCCCGTTCCTCAGCTCCAGCAACACCAACACTCCGGAACAGACCAGGCTCGGGTTGTGGGGTCTTTTTAGCATTTATTGCACATTAGTGACTAGGAGAGGGGGTTGGAGGTGCAGGCAGGGGCGTAACTATAAATCACAGGGCCCCATAGCAAAATTTTGTATGGGGCCCCGTGATTTCTAGTTACACCCCTTGCAGAGCCCACCCGAGATCCCACCTGAGGGTGGCCCTGCAGAGCCCACCATAGACTCTCTATGGTGGGCTGGTCATACTCCTTACCTGTCCGCCTCCTCTTCCTCCATGGTCGCTGATGGGCCCACGCCACCTCCTCCTCTGTCACCAGGCCCCACCTCCTCCTCTGCTGCGGGCCCCGCCTCCTCCTCCACTGCCGGGTCCAGCGTCCTCCACTGCCGGCTCTCACTGACTCAGCAGCGGCTGTGGTAAGGAACGCAGCGCTGCACAGATCACTGTCAGCGACGTGTTCCTCCTCACAGCCGCCAGTGACAGCCAGCAGCATGAGATGCCATAGCGACCCAGGTGGCACCAGTGATATCCTGGCAGGGCCCCCCTGTGCCCCGGGCCCCATAGCGGTCGCTATGGCGATTGTTACACCACTGGTTGCAGGATACCCGAGTAACAATTAGAGGACTGAGTATTCTTTCTTAGTAACAGCTTGTAACACAACGGTCCTATATGAGCGACCAGTGATAGGTAGTAGCACCACCAGAGAACAGCCAGGAATCGTCCGGGACTCTGAGAGAGAACCGTCACAGGACTTGTAGTGCACCAACTGGCTTCTCTTCTGTATAGTACCTGAGAGTAGGGTGAGGGATCTCTTACAGGGTCCAGGCGGCAGCTCTCACCAGCTCCTCTGCGACACTCCTCCATAACCAGATCCACCTCCAGCCCAACTTCCATCACCTTCCTTTCCTGTAGTATCTGAAGTCTCTGGGCCCCCGGCATCTGCCACATGCTGAGGCCTAGGCCGGGCACCTGTAGCACACAGACCTCCTCCCAGGGAGAGCCCCATGGGAGAGAGTTCTGGAAGGTGTCTCCAAATATTTATCACCTTCCTCCAGAGAAGTCACTCTGCTCAGGGATTGGTCAGGTGCATAGTCACAGTCCGAGGATGGATCCTCCCTCACTGTATGCTGAGGCCCCAACCCAGGGATGGGGATGACCGGGTACACACAAAATATGTTCACCCCAATTCCTGCACCGTCACCCCTCAGATCACCCCAATTCCTGCACCTTCACCCCTCAGATCACCCCATTTCCTGTATGGCCTGAGTGATGAGGGAGGCTGGTCTTGTAACTCTCGTCCCCTGAGGCTGGCACAGGTAGTGCACGGAGCAGAGAGAGACGTCAGGCCTGTAGATGCTGACGACCCGCTGGTACTGGTGAGATGTCTTCGGATCACCCAAATCCTGCCCCTTCACCCCTCAGATCACCCCAATTCCTGCACCTTCACCCCTCAGATCACCCCAATATCTGCACCTTCACCCCTCAGATCACCCCAATTCCTGCACCTTCACCCCTCAGATCACCCCATTTCCTGTATGGCCTGAGTGATGAGGGAGGCTGGTCTTGTAACTCTCGTCCCCTGAGGCTGGCACAGGTAGTGCACGGAGCAGAGAGAGACGTCAGGCCTGTAGATGCTGACGACCCGCTGGTACTGGTGAGATGATGCAGGTAACTAGATGCAGGACACTCCGGAACCAGAGGAGCAGCCATAGGCCAGATGGCAGCAGAGTAGACGGAGTCAGACGGACCGGATCTGTAACTGGCAGGCAATGAGGTACAGGAGCGTAGACAGAGGTGCAGTCACAGGAAGCCGGGTCGGAATCAGACAGTCAGAGCCGAATCAGGAGGCAGAGAGAGTAGTCAGACAGGCCGGGGTCAAAGGGCAGGACAAGCAGGAATCAGGAACGTTCCGGGTCAATCCAAGAACTCAGAAGCAGGAACACAGATACAGGTACAGCGGAAGATCCACCAGCAACTAGCAGTTGCTGCTCGGTGTTTAAACAGGCTGCCGGTGGAATACTACAAGGCTCATGCGGAGGGGATTGCTCCACACCTGATGCGCACCTATAAGGCTGCTTCTGAGGTGGGTGCTCTCCCCCCTCTATGTCTGAGGCCATTATAGTGGTTGTGCCCAAACCCGGCAGTGCTCGTCATACCGCTCAATATCATTGTTAAATGTGGATTTGAAGATCCTCACCCGTATGCTGGCCAACAGACTTAATGCTGTTATCTCCTTATTAATCCAAGGTGACCAAACGGGGTTCATGCCTGGGAGGGGGACAGATGTTAACTTACGACGACTCTTTACTAACGTAGATAGATTGCGCAACACGAAGGGACAGGAGGCGATTGCCTCCCTTGACGTAGAAAAGGCATTTGACTCCGTCGAATGGCCCTATCTGATTGCGGTACTCCGGAAGTTTGGTTTTGGGGATCGCTTTGTGGCCTGGATTCAGATGCTATACTCCTCCCCCACCGCTAGGGTGCGCATTAATAACATGCTGTCGGCTCCTTTTGGCCTGGGTCGGGGCACGAGACAGGGGTGCCCTCTCTCGCCTGGACTTTTTGCCCTGGCGATGGAGCCCATGGCTATCCGGCTCCGTGCCTCGGCCCAGGTAGGGGGCCTTGCGGTGGGAAGGTTGGTGGAGAAGGTCTCCCTCTACGCTGACGACGCGATCCTCTACCTACATGACGCGGGACCCTCATTGGGGGCGGCCTTGGGGATTTTGGACACATTCGGAGTCTTTTCGGGCCTCCGGGTGAATTGGGGGAAGTCCCTGTTGTTCCCGCTGGGTGGCTCTCCCCTGAGACTGGATCCGGGCTTGCCGCTTACGCAGGTCTCTGAGTTCCGATACCTGGGTGTGGTGGTGACCTCGGATCCAGCCTGCTTCCTCGAAAACAATCTATACCCCATACTTAGACAACTGAGGGCGAAATGTTTAACCTGGAAGACACTCCCCTTGACACCGGTGGGCCGAATTAACCTGATAAAAATGGTTTTCCTCCCCAAATTCCTCTACTGCTTTCGGAACACCCCTGTCCAAATTCCTAACTCCTTTTTCCAGACTATGGAGGGCGTCATTGGTAGCTTTGTCTGGGCAGGAAAGACTCCCCGGGTATCCAGGAAGGCCCTGAGACTCCCTCTGTCTGAGGGGGGACTGGGACTTCCCTGTTTCAAATCATACTATTGGGCATCTGTCCTGGTGAGTGCCCACTGGTGGTTTGAGGGGGATAGGGACAACCCGGCTGTGACCCTGGAAGCGGCATTGATGGGTTCCTACGCTGGTCTGAGCAACCTGGTGTATAGGGGTCCAAGGGCGGTCGGGACGGTCACGGGACCCATGCGCACAGTCTTGGGAGTGTGGGACAGGGTGAGGAGGGGACGGATGCCGGACGGCACTGTCTCCCCGGAAACACCACTTTGGGGCAACCCGAGACTGTCTCATTTGCTCTCTGTCCCGGAGCCCCAGCTCTGGGCCAGGCGGGGGATAACAATGATCAAACACATCATGCCTGGGGGGGTGTTGCTGGGATTCGAGGCTCTCCGAGCCAAGTATTCCCTGCCTTTGACTATGAGGTTCCGGTATCTACAGCTACAACACGCACATAGAGCCCAGTTCCCTGGTCCGATAAGGGTTGACTCGGAACGGATTGAGCGATTCCTTAGGTCAAAGGGGATACAAAAGCCTCTGTCCTCCTTATACCTTCGGTTGACATGTGAGGGGGGTACCCAGCTGAAACCTCTCTATGAGAAATGGAAGGCAGATATACCTGCCTTGACAGAGGATCTTTGGGATCTTAGGGGTCTCACCCTGGAGGGCCCGGGTGGGGAGACCTTGCTCCCGCCTGCATCGCCTGAGAGGTAGTCCGGAGGAAGTGGGCTGAGGTCTCGAGAGTTGGGGGGGCAATGAGGGACGTGGTTAC
>NW_017309152.1:69194-73161 GCF_000935625.1 Nanorana parkeri | reverse complement strand
TCCCCCCCCCGCCCTTGCTCCTTCCCTCTCCCTTCTCTCCTTGGCTACTCCTGCCCTTCTGATGCTGACCTGGTATTCCTTTCCGTCCCCCTCTTCTGCCCCCCTTTCTTTGCTGGACTGCTCCTTCCCTCTACTCCTCTCCCCCCTCATCTTACTCCTCTCCTGGACCCAATGGGGGCCTGCCCTCAGTGGTCTGGCTGACCCTGGGTTTTGTTTTGGTAGTGTCCCAGAAACAGAGTGTAATGATCCACAAGTCGATTTATTTTGATGTATTTGTCTACTTGTATCTGTATCTTTAGTTTTTGAGTTATCATTATTGTATTGTCTTGTACTGACTGCTGAGATGCGGAGTTTAGAATGTTGATCTGTAATTGTCATTGTCTTACTGTGATTGTTTTATGTATGAAAATTCAATAAAAACTTTACCTGTTAAAAAAAAACAGGCTGTCTGACGCCAATAGGTTCGACGGGCGCGTGCGTGCGTGCGCACACGTGCATGCCGCACTTGACATACTGGACTGTACCTGTGCGCATGCACCGCTAATCAGTTTCTATGCGCCTGTCCGTGCGCCACAACACGTGCAGTAATCTGTGCCGTCCAGCTCTATTTTCCTAACCTGCACCTTCACCCCTCAGATCAGACCCCACATGGTTCCGCTGTAGGTGGGTTTCTTCTGCACATTACAGTACTGTCCTTAGCTGCAGTGGCTGTTTTTCAGTGAGGTGGGTGGGTGGGCCGGGCTTTGTAGCTGAGAGCCGAGTGAGCTATCTACTACAGCCATCTGCGATGCCGATCTGCCCTGGAATTCTTCACCTTTTCCGGTCACAGATTTTACCGCAGAAAAAGTGGGCGTGATTATGTGAAAATGTGTGACCACATCGCCGGTCATACATATTCCAACCCAGTCACAATCTTTGATAGAACACCCTCTCTTCACTTTGCTACGCCTATGCCCACACTTTGTCTTTGTTTTCACTTAGTTCTGCCTATCCCTGTCCCTTTCCTCTCTTAGCTCCACCTATCTCCGCCCCTGTGTTCATTTAGCTCCACCTATGTCCACGCCTTCTTTATTTAGCTCCACCTATCTCAGCCCCTCTCTGTCCCTCTGTTCATTTAGCTCCACCTATGTCTGCCCCTTCTTTATTTAGCTCCACCAATCTCAGCCCCTCTCTTCATTTAGCTCCCCCTATCCCCCCCCCTTCTGTATTTAGCTTCACCTATCTCCGCCCCCCTTCTTTATTTAGCTCCACCTGTCCCCATCTCTCTCTGTCCCTCTTTGCATGAATAAGTTGATATCTTTTTCCCAAATAAACTTTGCTGCTCCCAATATTGTCCACACACATTGTGAAGAAAAGGCCTCTTGGGAGATGTAGTTCTGGCCACATTTTCTTGCTACAGGGAGCAGGTAAAGGAGAGAATAATGCTGGGACATGATGTGGGGGAGGTAGGCTTTGAGGGAGGTTTGGAGGTAAATGTGGGTCCTGCCTGGGCATACACTTTAAATATCTTCTGTTTTCCAGCTTGCTGAGCATTTATAGGAGCAGAAGGAGAACTCATGTACATGAAGTGGAGGCAGACGTCTCATTTCAATGCGCCCGCGGCCCGTGCCATCCACACAGTACAAAATCCCACCCCCCCCAAAGTGTCTCAACAGTACAGTACAGTGTACCATAACATAACCTAACATAATAGAACATAACATAACCCAGAGCCCTCAGGCTAACCTCAATACAGATGCCGGTACAGTTTTTAGTCATGTCAGCCCGCCCCCCCCCCCCCCCCCCACAGACTCTGTCCCTGGAATTCATGTGTCACAAGCATGCCACAAAACGTGTTCAGCACCAATACCACACAATTAGGAGGATTTATCAAAACTTTTTTTTTTTGGAAATTCCTACTTTCTGATGCATACCAACTTCCCAATGACAGAAAAGAAAGCGTGAGGTTCCCCCCAATGGATAACAGACCCTGTTAGCAGACACCCCCAATGGATAGCAGACCCTAGTTCTGGTAGGAATGTTAGGAGGGACCCCACAAAGTTAAAAATAAAAAAAAGTGCGTGGGGTTGCCCCCAAAAGTCATACCAGGCCCTTTAGGTCTCGTAGGAATTTTAACCCCGTTGTAACGGGAGACGTACACTGTACGTGACGAGTTATTTGCGGCTCTGTAATGCCGGTAACCGCTGATTCTCAGTATTGAGACGTTCATTAATGAAAGAATGAAGCCGTTACATACAAATACCGGATCGCTAAATAGTGATCCGGTATCTGACAGCTGAAGAGAGCAGAGAGGGAGCAGAGTGAGTCACCTCCCTGCTCTTCGTTGTGACAGCTCCATAGACCGGCCCGATGTCTATGATACATTTCAGGAACAATGTTACAATGTATCTCTGAGCCTGAAATGTATCACTTCTCATCGTCTAGCCACGATCAGAAACCTTCAGGTTGGGTTCACACCTGGGCGTTCCAAATTGGCACGTTTTTTAAGCATGTTTTTTTTCTTCAATGAAACGTGCATTCGACGCTCATTTTTTAACCTCCCTGGCGGTATGATTTTTTTTTTTTGTTACATTTTTTTCTCTATCTTTTTTTCGTTGTAACTTTTAAACTTCCCGCCGTTTCCGCCCCCCTGCGATGCTCGCAAGTGACGGAACCCGGAAGACGGCAATGGCCGGAGGACACAGCGGGGATCGCGGACAAGGTAAGACCTGTACGCTGTATTCCTGAGTGTGGCTCGGGGGGGGGGGGGTTACCGCTTTGTTAACCCCCGAGCCACACTCAGGAATACCAATGGATACGCGCTGCAATCGGCCCCCCACATGCAAAAATGAATCTCAAGTACTATTTCGGGCGTAGGGCGTTTCTCAGCACGACAAATGGCGCTGAAATACGCCCAGGTGGGAGCCATGCCCATAGGGATTCAAAGGATTTCACTTCTGGATCGATCGGCGCTGAAAAACGCCCAGGTGTGAACCCGGCCTTAGTGAGATCTGAATCTAACATGCTGTCAGGATCAGTCTCTAAGGTTATTATTAGATGTTCCTAAGTTTGGAGCGGCCTAATAATAACCAAAAAGTATAAAAGTTAATTTTTCAAGCCGTCATAGTGACTAAAATCCCCAACCAGACCCTGAATCAGAGCACAGGCCTGGCAAGGCAGGAAAGGGGGGACGCTCGCTCCCTGCGCCATACCAGGCCACATGCCCTCGGCACTGGGAGGGCCGCCCCCTGGAAACGCCTCTTATTGCCATGCCGATGGGGACAAGGGCCTCTTCCCCACAACCCTGGCCCGGTGGTTGTGGGGTCTGTGGGCAGGGGGGCTTATTTGCATCTGGGTACCCCCTTTCACCCTGATGCCGCCCCCCTTGTGAATGAATAAGGAGTCCTTGTTACAGCAGACTTACGAGAAAAAAAATCCTTAAATTGAACAAAAAACAAAGAGTCCATTTCTGACAATTCCTTTATTTAAAAAACAACAACAAAGTCTTCATTACGCGATGGCAAACCGTCGCGATTATGCGACGACATGCGTCCCTGAAAGACGTGTTCTTCATTAATTCCGGAGTGCCTGTGCAGGGACAGGCATTGTACATCATGACAGCCAGGCACACAGCAATTTCAGAAGCCAGCAATGGCCGCCTGACATGTGTTCCCTTCGTGACATCGGGATTGGGGGAGGGGGCGATGGAGGCGCTGAAATTCCCACAAATCTGAGAATTACTTAAATCCCGCGAGATTCCAACCGACCCGCTCATCACTATTCCCGGGAGTACGGAGAATAAAGATGGAGGACGACCGGCGCTAACAACACGCGTGACCGCAGACTGCTACACGTACGATCTCATAGAAGCTTCTACATGGCGACGCCATTTGTAATCTTCTCAAATCAGCAGCTTTCATTATAATAATCCCCGGTGATCCCACCATGGATGTCCTTCCCCTCCTTTGTTTACTTCCTGTTTGGGTCC
>NW_017309152.1:68521-68808 GCF_000935625.1 Nanorana parkeri | reverse complement strand
GGCCCGGCACTGCCAGGGGGGGACATCAACTAGTGTAAAAGGCTTCTTTTCTTACAAAAAATACTCTTGGCCAGGGGGAGGCCCCAAAATGTCCGTGTCATGCAGGCAGTGATGAGGACACCTGAAGAAGGAACCAAACAGGAAGTAAACAAAGGTGGTGAAGACTCTGGGCTGCAGCGTCACATGACCGCGGCTTCAGGTAAGTATAGAAAGGCTTTTAAATGGGGATTTCTTTTTATTCCATCGGGTGGGAGAAGAAAGGGGGGGAAGAAAGGGGGGGGGGGGGG
>NW_017309152.1:64396-68295 GCF_000935625.1 Nanorana parkeri | reverse complement strand
GCTGTGAAGGGAAACATTAAAAATCCAAAATTCCTTTGAATAACCTGCTTGCGGGAAGCCTGTGAGGTGGGTCACCTGTACGATGTACTACAGTAAACGTGACATTTGGAAAAAATCAAAAATTGCTGCTAAATGACGTTTCTGATCCCCCGAGTCCCCTCAAAACTAGAACCAGAACCTTTCCATCATTAGGGCCCGGTATGGACTTTACACAAAAAGACATGGCAACCCCATCCCCCCATCATCCAAAACCCATACCAACCGTTATCCATGATGAGGCCTGGCACAGACACAGAAAAACCAAGCACACACAAAAAACAAATGGCACCCTGCCCCCCCACCCCAATCTACGCCAGACCCTTATCCTTTATGAGGGTCGGGTATAGACTTTAAGGGGGAACTCCACCCAAACAAAATCAGTGTGGCCACCAGGCTACACGTCCTCAATATGGGGAAGGTACCTTGCTAGGGAGGGACTGTGAAGCTTTCCCCTCTCCCCCAGCAAAGTTCCTGCCCCCATGTTGAAGAGGACAACCTTCATCCCCACATCCAGTGCCCAAAGAGGGTGCGGAAGTAAGCCAGGAAAGGGGGGGAGCTTATCAGAAGCTGGAAGCCCCCTTTGAGATAATGGGGTCCCCAGATTCTGCCCCCAATGTAAATAATCGCACCGACATCTTAGTAAAAGTCCTTTATTAACCAGTTGACATGCGTGGTGTCCCCTCCCCCTTACCATCCACTAGGGGGCGCGCGCGAGCAGAAAAAAATTGCCGTCTGGAGACGGCAACGCGCAGATGCTGCAGTGCCGTCCGTCCGTTTTTTTACTACGGGCGGACGGCAAGAGGTTAAAAGCAAAATAAAACACCACAAAGTCCCCCAGTGTAAATCCATCGTCAACAATGATGACCGTCACCATGACGACTCTCGGATGATGCGCTCTCGCCTGCAACTGGCTCTCCAAACCTGGCTGATGTCATTGACCAAATATGGTCATGGTGTCTGACAGTGTCCCACTGTCAGGAACC
Source organism: Nanorana parkeri (assembly GCF_000935625.1). Taxonomy (NCBI): domain Eukaryota; kingdom Metazoa; phylum Chordata; class Amphibia; order Anura; family Dicroglossidae; genus Nanorana; species Nanorana parkeri. The sequence continues at coordinate 67,273 of NW_017309152.1, read as the reverse complement.
AGATCTGATCCCAGGCCTCTGCTGTAGCTGGTGGTGGTTCTACCTGCTGAGCCACCTTAGAACCTTGGATAGCTCTTTGCCTGATCTCCTGTGTAAACCTCAGTTATACCTAATCTCTGCTGAACTCCTGGCTCCTCCCTTGAACTTCCTATTTAAGCCACGCCTCTGCACTTCCTGTTTGCCAGATTATTGTGCTCTTGCCAATATCTTGCTTCCTGCTCCCTCTGTGATACAATCCGCTCATACTGCTACCTGTGTACCGACCTTTGGCTGCTGATTCACCGACTACTCTCATCATCTTCTGCTACATACCCGATACCTTTGGCTACTGACCTCGGCTTGTTCGCTGACTACGCTTCTGCCCGCTCCTCCACTACTACCGTCTGCTTGTGTACCGAACCCGGCCTGTTGTACCACGAATGTGCCCGCTGCTTCAGCTACTGGACTCCGAGCCTGATCCCAGATCGTGACACCCAGCAACCAACAAGAGGGTGGGGAGGGGTGCCTGGTAAGGTTGCCACCTTTTCTTCAAGTGAAACCTGAACACTGTAGCGCTGCGTGTGCCAATTTTTGGGGAGAATACAGGGGAGGGAGTGAGGAGACCGGCTATAGAGGACTACAAATCCCAGCAATACATGATACAGCAATACAAAATAATATGAAGCTACATACTCAGTGTTACTCCGGGTGGTGCCCTGATGTCTCCATACCTGTTGCCAGATCGCTTCTGTGTCCCATAGAAGGGGCCGCCCCCCGCCGGACACCGCCGCCGTGCTTCCCGGGCTCCGTTGCCCCCTCCTACGGGACCGGCTTCCTTGGTGTCCGCGGGGAGCTGGGGAGGAGGTCGACGAACTTCCGTTCATCGATCCCCTCCCCGTTCTATGGGACCGGGAGCGATGCAGATTGCATCACTTCCGGTCCCTGGGCTGTCGGTTCTGGGCTCCTGCAGCCCAGCTATAAGCTATTGTTTTGTTGTGTTTTGGGGCATTTAATTCAATTTTTCACTAAATGTTGGGGTTTATTAAGGAGTTGCACTAATATTTACATAAAAATTTGCAACTACCACCATTTTATTCTATAGGGTCTCGGCATTCTGAAAATATATCATGTTTGGGGGGTTTTAAGTCATTTTCAGGCCTAAAATGTGGACTATAACATGGGTGCAAATTTTTTTTTTAAAAAAGGCCTCAGTCATGAAGGGGTTAAATTGAGTTTGACACCCTTGTTGTAGAGGATGAACTGATTGTGATACGAATGTCATAGACGGGACCTCGGGGCTCGGGTGAGAACTGTCTACACGTCAGAGATAAGCAACAATGGCGGATGTTTGTCTCTTCCTGTCCCTGGAAATGAAAATGTAAACTGCTACATAATTATGCATGAAGGGCAGAGTGAGGCAGAGTGCAAGCTCCTGTGGTTAGCCCTGCACCGTGTTTGTATCTCATGCAGATCAGAGAAGCTGAAGGACCAGCAGAGACATTTCACAGATCAGAAGGAATTTCCCAGAAGAGGAGGAGGGACGCCGGAGAAACAGAAAGTGAAAGTCAGCAGAGAGCCATTTTCTGCTCCACACCCCGAGCCGAGATCGCCATGTCACTGCCATAGACCGTCTCCACCCGCTGCGTAATGGGGGACAAAAACTACCTGCACCCTGTGGCTCTTCAGTGGGATCAGGGGCCCGAACTTCTGATAGAACTGAAAAAGCTGAAAAACAACGTTCAGAAATATTTCCAGAGTAAGAGCAAATCAGGCGGAGGAGAGTGTGAGATCCAAGACACCGACTGCAGCCGGGGACACGTCCTCATATACTTCAAGGAGAAGGAGGGTAGGTACTGGGGAGGCGGGGAGGGGGGGCAAAATACAACTTAGAGGCAGGAAGTACTGAGGACTGGAGGGGGATCCTCATATACTACAAGGAGGAGGCAGGTAAGTACTGAGGACTGGAGGGGGATCCTCATACACTACAAGGAGGAGCCAGGTAAGTACTGGGGACTGGAGGGGGATCCGCATACACTACAAGGAGGAGACAGGTAAGTACTGAGGACTGGAGGGAGATCCTCATACACTACAAGGAGGAGGCAGGTAAGTACTGAGGACTGGAGGGGGATCCTCATACACTACAAGGAGGAGACAGGTAAGTACTGAGGACTGGAGGGGGATCCTCATACACTACAAGGAGGAGGCAGGTAAGTACTGAGGACAGGAGGGAGATCCTCATACACTACAAGGAGGAGGCAGGTAAGTACTGAGGACTCGAGGGAGATCCTCATACACTACAAGGCGGAGGCAGGTAAGTACTGAGGACTGGAGGGGGATCCTCATACACTACAAGGAGGAGGCAGGTGAAGGGTTTCTATACTTGAACAAATATATGAAGGAACACAAATCAGTTATAGTTCCCTTTGTGTGTCCTGTAGGGGTATTCGGGGTATTCGGGGTATTTGAATATTAAAGCTCCAATTTGTTTTTCACAGCCCAGGAAAGGGTTCTGAAGAAAAATTCTCATCAGATTGTAATAAAAGATCAAACCAAATTACAGCTTCAAGTCTTTACATCTGAAGCGATAATGGGCATTTTTTCCTCCTCACATGACGATTCTGGGGTAAGTTTTATTGTTACCAATGAGAGAAAACTTGTCATTTTGTTGTTTTATTATGTTGCAGTCGTCATCTCAGCATGGAGGGTGTTGTACAATGTTCTACATGTTGTTGTCGATGATTATGTAACATTGTAAGTTTTGTATATCGGAAATATTTATATTAGAATAACAACACTACATTGTATCCAATCCACAAATCAAGGTTGGACTTGGGTCTTTATTCAACCTCAAATACTATGTACAGTAACTATGTAAGAACAGGGGGGGGGGGGGAGTCC
>NW_017309152.1:56202-62957 GCF_000935625.1 Nanorana parkeri | reverse complement strand
CAGGTAAGTACTGAGGACTGGAGGGAGATCCTCATACACTACAAGGAGGAGGCAGGTAAGTACTGAGGACTGGAGGGAGATCCTCATACACTACAAGGAGGAGGCAGGTAAGTACTGAGGACTGGAGGGGGATCCTCATACACTACAAGGAGGAGGCAGGTAAGTACTGAGGACTGGAGGGGGATCCTCATACACTACAAGGAGGAGACAGGTAAGTACTGAGGACTGGAGGGGGATCCTCATACACTACAAGGAGGAGACAGGTAAGTACTGAGGACTGGAGGGGGATCCTCATACACTACAAGGTGGAGGCAGGTAAGTACTGAGGACAGGAGGGAGATCCTCATACACTACAAGGAGGAGGCAGGTAAGTACTGAGGACTCGAGGGAGATCCTCATACACTACAAGGCGGAGGCAGGTAAGTACTGAGGACTGGAGGGGGATCCTCATACACTACAAGGAGGAGGCAGGTGAAGGGTTTCTATACTTGAACAAATATATGAAGGAACACAAATCAGTTATAGTTCCCTTTGTGTGTCCTGTAGGGGTATTCGGGGTATTCGGGGTATTTGAATATTAAAGCTCCAATTTGTTTTTCACAGCCCAGGAAAGGGTTCTGAAGAAAAATTCTCATCAGATTGTAATAAAAGATCAAACCAAATTACAGCTTCAAGTCTTTACATCTGAAGCGATAATGGGCATTTTTTCCTCCTCACATGACGATTCTGGGGTAAGTTTTATTGTTACCAATGAGAGAAAACTTGTCATTTTGTTGTTTTATTATGTTGCAGTCGTCATCTCAGCATGGAGGGTGTTGTACAATGTTCTACATGTTGTTGTCGATGATTATGTAACATTGTAAGTTTTGTATATCGGAAATATTTATATTAGAATAACAACACTACATTGTATCCAATCCACAAATCAAGGTTGGACTTGGGTCTTTATTCAACCTCAAATACTATGTACAGTATTCAATGTATGTGGGAAACAAGGGGGGGGGGGGGTAGTCCAAATTCAGTGTCATGGTGTGAAACCATGCAGCTGGGGAGACAGAAGTACAAATGGGCTCAGCACTCGAAAGTCGGGTCTACTCCCAACTTACAATGAGGATTCAGAAGGTATATAGTAGAAGACTGTGAATCAAATTATAACAAGGAACAAACCAATGTGTTTTTGGGAACATTTTTATACTTACCCCACCCAAATTTTCCACCTCACTGGGCCTGAGGTCACCATCCTGCAAGGAAGATTCCTGGGGGGGGGGGGGGGGGGGGGGGTGCTTATCTCCGCCCTTCCGGTAAGATTTTTCGGGAATGGTGAGCACCCCAAATCTCACGAGAAGCCATTGCAGTCCATTGCAAGAGTGTCTTCTCATGAGATTTCAGCTGCTCCGGGATCTTGCCAAGAGGAGTGTAATGTCACCCTCACCTAATCGCAGTGGGTGAATAACAAGTAAGGTAATGATCTTGCTTTGTTGTTTACAGTTGCTTTGTGCACTTACCGTTAGCAGGTGATTACAGCACCCCCTCCCCAGCACCACTCCCAAATATGATTCTTACCTGTCCATGCTCCACCAAGATTGTCACTGTGCCGCACACCACATAACACTCTCCGGGCTGTCTCTGCTCCTCCCTCATACCTTTGCCCCCTTTACCTTTATCTTTATGGCACGACTGTTCAGATTTCACCCGGATAGATGGATGTCTGTGCTGTAGATATAAATGGGGACTGCGACAAGTACGTACAGGGGGGAGCAGGGGGGGCCAGTTCCCTCCTATCGAAGAAGTGACACTTCCCAAACTAGGACAGGTAAGACTTTTAGAAATATTAGAACTTTCCTCATCAGGGCCATCAGAACAATCAGAAAATACCAAGTAAACAATTAGTTACCTCCACGTAAAACAAACACCAGATGTCACATCGAAAAAGATTTATCTACAAATGACACACAGAGCGTTCAATCATCCAACGCGTTTCACACAGGATTACACTTCCTCCTATAGTGACCCCTACAAGTCTCGCATCCCTGTATAGAGGACGTCACACACCTACAGGGTGCAACCACCTCAACTGTCACTGATAAGAAACCTTCATCCAGGTCAATGAACCTCTTTCCTAATACCCTCAGATCGTTTTCTCCTCATAAAATCTCAAATATAATTATATCCACATTATAAACTCTACAATATATGTCAGTATATACAGGACAGGAGATACGGGGCAGTGTATACAGGACAGGAGATACGGGGCTTTATATACAGGACAGGAGATACGGGGCAGTATATACAGGACAGGAGATACGAAGCAGTATATACAGGACAGGAGATACGGAGCAGTATATACAGGACACGAGATACGGGGCAGTATATACAGGACAGGAGATACGGGGCAGTGTATACAGGACAGGCAATATGGAGCAGTATATACAGGACCGGAGATACGGGGCAGTATATACAGGACAGGAGATACGGGGCAGTATATACAGGACAGGAGATACGGGGCAGTATATACAGGACAGGAGATACGGGGGAGTATATACAGGACAGGAGATACGGGGGAGTATATACAGGACAGGAGATACGGGGGAGTATATACAGGACAGGAGATACGGGGCAGTAGCTGGATCTGTATTGTAATATAAAATCAGATTATTTGGTTTGTATTTTGCAGATGTGTAAATATTTATCTGGTTACAGAATGTCCTTCTTATGATTCCTGCACCTGATCCCGCCCACCTTGGGGTGTTCCCGCCCACAGTAGGGTGTCACCACCCCCATAAGGTGGTCTCACCGGTATAGATAAAATGATCTGCTGATGTAATTTTTGCTCTTCTCTGTTGTTTTGCAGGATAAAGGAGCGTCGGGGTCCCCGGAGGATACAGGTAACACGCACTCCTCATGGCGTAGGGATCTTATGTTGGGATTACACGGCTGTAGAGGAGGGAGGGCATCATGCACACGGTGTTATTATTATATAGGATTTATATAGCGCCAACAGTATGCGCGGCGTTGTACAATATAAGGAGGACATTAGCAGCATACAAACCAAGAGAAGAAGGAAAGGAGGGCCCTGCCCCTGAGAGCTTACAATCTAAAATGTACCCCCCTCCCCCCACCATTTTACTTTGCCACATCGAAGTGGATTGAATTAGGATTTCTGATGTACACAACGCACATAAGTATTCACCCCCCTTCCATAGTCAGTGCTTGGTAAAGCCAACCTAGGGCGAGTCTTCTATGAGGAGTCCTCATCAGCCAATCTGGGCCCGCTATGCCCGATGGCCGGGGCTGACGCAGCACAGCAGGAGTTTAGTAGCCTTGGTCAGGGGTCAAAATGTTAAGTCCTGAGCTACTAGCCCGGCCTTAGGAGTTACTCGCCACCAGTTGCCCTCCGAACCCTATCCTGCCTCAACTCCGCCCCTAAACACGCCTTCTTAAACAATCTTATAAATGACACTGTTAGATGTTTTATGCAGAATAAAGTTACAAGAATAAATATTAACAACTTTAACAATATTAACATAAAGCTCCCTGCCCCCCACATATATTACCCGCCTGCTTCTACCATCATTGGATTAGATGTGATCTGTCAGTCGGGTACAAAAGCTGAAGAACGAGGAATACAAAGAATTCCTTATAGTCCTCCCATCCATCTACACAGCGTAGCCGGCCATGATGGACCACTGAGGTCATCCAGTAAATCAAAACAAAGTGTCTCTCATTTCTCCAAGCGGCTGCTCTATAAATATATATTAGAAATAACAAAGCAAAATCTTCTTCTAAAGCATTCTTAGAACTCTCCTCGCTCTGTGTGACCAGGTAGGTGATGGAAGTGGTGAAGCCGTAGCTGCCCACCTGCCCCCTCCCCCACTCACACTCTCCTTGCCACCAGTACTTGGGCATTGTCCTTGTGTAGTCACTTGTTTGCACCCTCTGAACGTCTCATGCCACAGTCATGTCACTGGTACCTGGGTATTGTTAGTCTGAATCATGCTTCACTCTGCAGAACGGTCACTGGGACTTCATGTGTTAGGAGTCGGGTACAATGTTGTATGAGAACTGGGTTAGGAGTCGGGGACAATGTTGTAGGAGAAGTGGGTTAGGAGTCGGGTACAATGTTGTAGGAGAAGTGGGTTAGGAGTCGGGTACAATGTTGTAGGAGAAGTGGGTTAGGAGTCGGGTACAATGTTGTATGAGAAGTGGGTTAGGAGTCGGGGACAATGTTGTATGAGAAGTGGGTTAGGAGTCGGGGACAATGTTGTATGAGAAGTGGGTTAGGAGTCGGGTACAATGTTGTAGGAGAAGTGGGTTAGGAGTCGGTTAAAATGTTGTATGAGAAGTGGGTTAGGAGTCAGAAGATGCGGTCAATGGATTCTTGTTTTTCTTTATACGCACAGATCACCAACAAGACGACAATCAGAACTCAGATCCTCGGAAGAGAAAGAGTGATTCACGGCCAGATCCCGGCTTAGGGGATGAACATTCCACCAGAGACTTGAAAACCAACAGCAGTCAAACTGGCGCATTTGGTGGGGAAGAACCAAACAATTCCTCTTCTGCAGCAGCTTCATGGACAGAGAATGAAGATAACCCACCCAGAAAAGAGGCCAGGAGGAACTCGTTAAGCCGTAGAAGCATAAAGGAACCTGTGGAGGAAAGTCCTGCAGACCTCCGAGAGGTAAATGTGTTTATCGGAGGGTGGAATTTAGTTGGTAATATGAATACGGCTCCGCCTGTCCTCACCATAGGGAATGATATGGGATCTGCAGGTCTTCCAGGCTGATACAAAACAGAAAACAGATTGAAAACTGAGAGTTTTACAGAGAAAATACTCCCAGTGCACTGACAGGGGGGTTGTTGTATGACGGGTCCTTACTATGTGTGGAAATGAATCTGGATACAACATCTTATAATTCCCCGTTGATGAGGGATTCATACAGAAACATTCACAGACATCCCAACTCTCCCGGATGTTCTGGGAGTCTCCCGCTATTGGCTAGCGGCTCCCGGCCGCCCGGGAGAGAAACATTTTCTCCCGGAAAGGTTTATTCTGCTCCATCTAGCACAGTAAACCTCTCCCTGCGATCTGTTTGTTTGTTTTTTTGTGTTTTTTTTTTATGACATCGGAGCCGCTGTCAGTCAGAAGAAAAAACACCACAGGAATGAATAGCTAGATTGCTATTGGCTATTTCAATTTCCAATAGCCAATAGCAGACTAGCTATTGCACCCGCCCACTGCTGCTGTCAATCAGTACAGGTGGAGGACATGAAGTACTCCATCAGGTCCACCTCTGCTGACTGACAGCAGCAGAGGGCGGGTGCAATCACCAGCTTGCTATTGGCTATTGCAAATTGAAATAGCCAATAGCAATCTAGCTATGCATTCCTATGGTGTTTTTTTTTTGGGTTCTGACGGCAGCAGCTGTCAGAACACTAAAAAAAAACCAGCAGATAGCAAAGGATGCATTAGCTTCTTTGCTATCTGCCATCATTTCAGGGGGGTGCTCTCTTCCTTGTTGTTGCACCATCCCCCCCCCCTGCGGAGAGCATGACTTATTTCAGGTTAGGATCCGTGCATTCACACACCCAGAGAACCCTCATTTACCCAATATCCCATCCACTGTATGTTGTTGTCAGGGATCTTCTCCATCAGATGCACCGTGCTACATCTTATATCAGCAGAAACTAAGAATGGAAAAGCCCTTTAACTGGAATCTTCCATCCAAATGATGTTCCATCGTTCTGATCCATCTCCCTCCATACGTTCAGATTGGAATAGTTTATAAAGTTCAGTAAGGCCGGGCACACACCTTACAACCATTGGAGGACTTTTGTCTTGCGATAGTTGTAAGGTACTTAAAAAAACGTACGATCTGCCTATCTTGCAAAGGCAGATCGTACTTGCGATGATCGCAAGCCACGCCCCCTGAGGGGCGGGCTTCCGATGACCGCAATGCCGAACGGGCAGTGTGCGGCTGTTATCGTACGGACATGCCACAAACCCGCCGAACGTCGTACGATGCTCGGCGAGTTTTCGAACATGTCCGTAAGTTAAAAGTCGTGCGACCGTACAGTAGCAGAGGTCGCACGGCTTCCACACACCTTACGATAATCGTACGATCGCGGGATTTCCCGCCATCATCGTAAGGTGTGTGGGGACCTTAACTTGGACCTACAAAGAGGTTTGTTGTCAATGTCTGCAATATGACATTTCACCGTGACACTGATGACTCTACAATAGTCTTCGGATGTCACATTGGAGTACTCTGGACAATGGCCTATAAAGTGCTGTGAGAAGTTCCGTCCATCACAAAGGTAAACGTTAGAATAAAAGATCTCGATCTGTGAATATAACTGTAAATTGGTTTTCAGTGTCAACAGGTTGGAGGGAGCAATAGAGACCATTGTCAGTGGCCCATGACAGTACATGTGACACTGGAACATACACATGGTAAGATGAGCCATAGAAGTTATATGTGGCCTGCCCGAAGTGCCATATGAATGACATGGAATGCTGCGGTCTAAAGGCTGTGACACACTGCGTGCGAAGCAGCGGGGAGCGGTGGTGCGTGGACCTTGTTCCGCACGAGCCGATTGGCTGGACATCTGGCTGCACTCAGCTCACACACTGCATGCGAAGCTCCGTACCTGACAGCTTTGCTTCGCTCGGCACGCAGTGTGTCACGGGCTTATGAATGAAAATGATTATATGTGTGAAATGATGCACGTGTATCACCTGTCTCCATTAAATG
>NW_017309152.1:51585-54414 GCF_000935625.1 Nanorana parkeri | reverse complement strand
GAGAAGTGGGTTAGGAGTCGGGGACAATGTTGTAGGAGAAGTGGGTTAGGAGTCGGGGACAATGTTGTAGGAGAAGTGGGTTAGGAGTCGGGGACAATGTTGTAGGAGAAGTGGGTTAGGAGTCGGGGACAATGTTGTAGGAGAAGTGGGTTAGGAGTCGGGGACAATGTTGTAGGAGAAGTGGGTTAGGAGTCGGGGACAATGTTGTAGGAGAAGTGGGTTAGGAGTCGGGGACAATGTTGTAGGAGAAGTGGGTTAGGAGTCGGGGACAATGTTGTATGAGAAGTGGGTTAGGAGTCGGGTACAATGTTGTAGGAGAAGTGGGTTAGGAGTCGGTTAAAATGTTGTATGAGAAGTGGGTTAGGAGTCAGAAGATGCGGTCAATGGATTCTTGTTTTTCTTTATACGCACAGATCACCAACAAGACGACAATCAGAACTCAGATCCTCGGAAGAGAAAGAGTGATTCACGGCCAGATCCCGGCTTAGGGGATGAACATTCCACCAGAGACTTGAAAACCAACAGCAGTCAAACTGGCGCATTTGGTGGGGAAGAACCAAACAATTCCTCTTCTGCAGCAGCTTCATGGACAGAGAATGAAGATAACCCACCCAGAAAAGAGGCCAGGAGGAACTCGTTAAGCCGTAGAAGCATAAAGGAACCTGTGGAGGAAAGTCCTGCAGACCTCCGAGAGGTAAATGTGTTTATCGGAGGGTGGAATTTAGTTGGTAATATGAATACGGCTCCGCCTGTCCTCACCATAGGGAATGATATGGGATCTGCAGGTCTTCCAGGCTGATACAAAACAGAAAACAGATTGAAAACTGAGAGTTTTACAGAGAAAATACTCCCAGTGCACTGACAGGGGGGTTGTTGTATGACGGGTCCTTACTATGTGTGGAAATGAATCTGGATACAACATCTTATAATTCCCCGTTGATGAGGGATTCATACAGAAACATTCACAGACATCCCAACTCTCCCGGATGTTCTGGGAGTCTCCCGCTATTGGCTAGCGGCTCCCGGCCGCCCGGGAGAGAAACATTTTCTCCCGGAAAGGTTTATTCTGCTCCATCTAGCACAGTAAACCTCTCCCTGCGATCTGTTTGTTTGTTTTTTTGTGTTTTTTTTTTATGACATCGGAGCCGCTGTCAGTCAGAAGAAAAAACACCACAGGAATGAATAGCTAGATTGCTATTGGCTATTTCAATTTCCAATAGCCAATAGCAGACTAGCTATTGCACCCGCCCACTGCTGCTGTCAATCAGTACAGGTGGAGGACATGAAGTACTCCATCAGGTCCACCTCTGCTGACTGACAGCAGCAGAGGGCGGGTGCAATCACCAGCTTGCTATTGGCTATTGCAAATTGAAATAGCCAATAGCAATCTAGCTATGCATTCCTATGGTGTTTTTTTTTTGGGTTCTGACGGCAGCAGCTGTCAGAACACTAAAAAAAAACCAGCAGATAGCAAAGGATGCATTAGCTTCTTTGCTATCTGCCATCATTTCAGGGGGGTGCTCTCTTCCTTGTTGTTGCACCATCCCCCCCCCCCTGCGGAGAGCATGACTTATTTCAGGTTAGGATCCGTGCATTCACACACCCAGAGAACCCTCATTTACCCAATATCCCATCCACTGTATGTTGTTGTCAGGGATCTTCTCCATCAGATGCACCGTGCTACATCTTATATCAGCAGAAACTAAGAATGGAAAAGCCCTTTAACTGGAATCTTCCATCCAAATGATGTTCCATCGTTCTGATCCATCTCCCTCCATACGTTCAGATTGGAATAGTTTATAAAGTTCAGTAAGGCCGGGCACACACCTTACAACCATTGGAGGACTTTTGTCTTGCGATAGTTGTAAGGTACTTAAAAAAACGTACGATCTGCCTATCTTGCAAAGGCAGATCGTACTTGCGATGATCGCAAGCCACGCCCCCTGAGGGGCGGGCTTCCGATGACCGCAATGCCGAACGGGCAGTGTGCGGCTGTTATCGTACGGACATGCCACAAACCCGCCGAACGTCGTACGATGCTCGGCGAGTTTTCGAACATGTCCGTAAGTTAAAAGTCGTGCGACCGTACAGTAGCAGAGGTCGCACGGCTTCCACACACCTTACGATAATCGTACGATCGCGGGATTTCCCGCCATCATCGTAAGGTGTGTGGGGACCTTAACTTGGACCTACAAAGAGGTTTGTTGTCAATGTCTGCAATATGACATTTCACCGTGACACTGATGACTCTACAATAGTCTTCGGATGTCACATTGGAGTACTCTGGACAATGGCCTATAAAGTGCTGTGAGAAGTTCCGTCCATCACAAAGGTAAACGTTAGAATAAAAGATCTCGATCTGTGAATATAACTGTAAATTGGTTTTCAGTGTCAACAGGTTGGAGGGAGCAATAGAGACCATTGTCAGTGGCCCATGACAGTACATGTGACACTGGAACATACACATGGTAAGATGAGCCATAGAAGTTATATGTGGCCTGCCCGAAGTGCCATATGAATGACATGGAATGCTGCGGTCTAAAGGCTGTGACACACTGCGTGCGAAGCAGCGGGGAGCGGTGGTGCGTGGACCTTGTTCCGCACGAGCCGATTGGCTGGACATCTGGCTGCACTCAGCTCACACACTGCATGCGAAGCTCCGTACCTGACAGCTTTGCTTCGCTCGGCACGCAGTGTGTCACGGGCTTATGAATGAAAATGATTATATGTGTGAAATGATGCACGTGTATCACCTGTCTCCATTAAATGCCACTAAGTGTGTCAAGCGCCCCCCCCCCCCCCAGGGGTCCCCCCGGGGGCGGCGGGGGA
>NW_017309152.1:50627-51525 GCF_000935625.1 Nanorana parkeri | reverse complement strand
GTGATGTCAGGAAGATCTAAAACACCAATAATCTGCCCAGCAAGATCCGACATTCATCCGCATATTACGTGTCTGTGAAAAAGGATATAATTAGGAAGAATGACATCTCCACCCCAGGAAAATAAGTATTACCGCCAACAACAGACCAGCGAGGATGTGAGGTTAGCTGGTAGTTGTATTGCCCCTCTATTAGTGTTCTGTGGAATGCCCATTAAAGATGAGGTAAGTACGGATACAATGGTAATAAGTGACTCCACAATGCATAATCAGTTATAGGGTAAGGCAGATCCCGGGCCTTGGCATGCACATGTCTCATATGTGTCACAGTTGCTGGAGGCCCACTTAAAACTTCATCAGCCTGAGGAGGTCAATCTGATGAAACCGTTACTGCCGGTTCTGTAGTACTACATTCATGATTGGTCCAGGTGAGCGGTACACAGAGGACAATAGACAGCTTTGTACACATCATAGTGATAGAAGTGATGGAAGAGAGGAATATGTTTTCTGATGTCCCCAGTGAGGTGACCCAACATCTCTTATTTTGTTTTTGTTGTCTTTACAGATCTTTGACAAAGTGACAGCGAGATTAGACAAAAAACTGTTCAGTGAAGATTTACCAGAGCAAATACAAGCAGAAATGCCATCTCTCACTATTAAAGATGAGCGTGATTTTGTAGAGGTGACGGGAACATATCGTGAGATACAGGTGCTGCACGAATATCTCCAGGGGAAACTGGAACTGAATGCAAAGAAGCCTTCAGACACACCGAGATCAGGTACATCAGAGACACCGAGATCAGGTACATCAGAGACACCGAGATCAGGTGCATCAGAGACACCGAGATCAGGTGCATCAGAGACACCGAGATCAGGTGCATCAGAGACACCGAGATCAGGT
>NW_017309152.1:42193-49832 GCF_000935625.1 Nanorana parkeri | reverse complement strand
AGACAGGAACTGAAGGGGAATCTTCCCCATTGGATACAGACAGCAAGAAATAAATGGGTTTTATTCACTTCCCTACTCTGTCCAAACCTAACAAACAGGTTTGCTTATGCAGACATTTTACTAAAGCCTACAAGCAGGGCTGGATTTACTCTCTCTGCTGCCCCAAGGCCAGGATCCTCAATTGGCCAACCCCCCCCCCCCCCCCCAGAGGTTGCACCCGGGAGGCCGTGGTGATGTCAGGAAGATCTAAAACACCAATAATCTGCCCAGCAAGATCCGACATTCATCCGCATATTACGTGTCTGTGAAAAAGGATATAATTAGGAAGAATGACATCTCCACCCCAGGAAAATAAGTATTACCGCCAACAACAGACCAGCGAGGATGTGAGGTTAGCTGGTAGTTGTATTGCCCCTCTATTAGTGTTCTGTGGAATGCCCATTAAAGATGAGGTAAGTACGGATACAATGGTAATAAGTGACTCCACAATGCATAATCAGTTATAGGGTAAGGCAGATCCCGGGCCTTGGCATGCACATGTCTCATATGTGTCACAGTTGCTGGAGGCCCACTGAAAACTTCATCAGCCTGAGGAGGTCAATCTGATGAAACCGTTACTGCCGGTTCTGTAGTACTACATTCATGATTGGTCCAGGTGAGCGGTACACAGAGGACAATAGACAGCTTTGTACACATCATAGTGATAGAAGTGATGGAAGAGAGGAATATGTTTTCTGATGTCCCCAGTGAGGTGACCCAACATCTCTTATTTTGTTTTTGTTGTCTTTACAGATCTTTGACAAAGTGACAGCGAGATTAGACAAAAAACTGTTCAGTGAAGATTTACCAGAGCAAATACAAGCAGAAATGCCATCTCTCACTATTAAAGATGAGCGTGATTTTGTAGAGGTGACGGGAACATATCGTGAGATACAGGTGCTGCACGAATATCTCCAGGGGAAACTGGAACTGAATGCAAAGAAGCCTTCAGACACACCGAGATCAGGTACATCAGAGACACCGAGATCAGGTGCATCAGAGACACCGAGATCAGGTGCATCAGAGACACCGAGATCAGGTGCATCAGAGACACCGAGATCAGGTACATCAGAGATACCGAGATCAGGTGCATCAGAGATACCGAGATCAGGTGCATCAGAGACACCGAGATCAGGTACATCAGAGACACCGAGATCAGGTACATCAGAGACACCGAGATCAGGTACATCAGAGACACCGAGATCAGGTACATCAGGCACAGCAGAAACCTTCAGTCCCACCGACATCCAGGCACACCGGGTGTGCTTTCCATCAGCCTTATATGAATACATTATGGAGATCTACAGAACAGAAGTGGACGTCATAGAGAGAAGACATGGAGTGAAGATTGATCATCACTCCTCACCAGAAGGAAGCACACATGTCTCATTCATCCCTCTGGGATCAGACTCCTCACCCGAGAAAGCCAGGGAGATCTTTACAGACAAGGTGCAGAAGGTGACGGGTGACTGGAGCCAGGAAAGAGTAGATCCCTCAGTTGTCCCCCTGACATTCTCTGACATCAAACAACGAGTGAAGGACCGCTGGAGGAAGATCCTGGTGTTACAGGAAGGGAACACGGACATCATTCTTCGAGGTCCCAGAGATGAGTTGTCCCAGGCCATACAATTCCTAAAGAAGGATGACTATAAACCTGCTCGCCCTCGCAGGGCTCCCACCATCTCCTCCGGTGATATAAGGACGGAGATCCCGGTAGATGTCAGACACATGGACATCCTGAAGAAACTAAAGAGCAGAGAGATTTCTGACATCGAGCGGAAGTACAATGTGAAGATGGATGAAGTTAAGAAAAATGGCGGCGTACTTGTCACCTTCAGAGCCATAGATGCGACCCCCGACCTTTCACCCCACGCTTCTCACAGCTTCACCACTCTTCTGCAGAAAACTTTCTTTAATATCGAAAAAAAACTGATCAATGTGAAGCCGGAATTCCAGGAGGAAAGAGTCGGCGTGCTGCAGGAAGAGCTGATGATGCAAGGAGTAGACATTGTGATGGAATATTCCAGCGGCTCTGTGCTCCTCATCGGTCATCCGGTCCATGTCGCTTTTGCTGCGGGGGAACTCAGTGGCAGCCAGAATTCAGGCAGAGATCAGGGAGCAGCTTCCAGAGACGAAGCAATGGACACCAGCGGTTCATCAGTCGATAATCAGCCGAAAGCAGAAGAGGCAGACAAGTGTCCTGTGTGCATGTGTGAGATAGAAGATAAGGTGACATTAGACAAGTGTAAGCATGCATACTGCAGGGGATGTCTTCAGAGACTCATGGCCCATAAGCCTGTGTGTGCGATATGTGGAGTCCTGTATGGGACAATCACAGGAGACCAGCCAGACGGAACTATGACAGACAGAACAGACAGAAGTTCCCTGCCAGGATATCCCGGGTGTGGAACCATAGAGATCAATTATAACATCTCAGGAGGCATCCAGAAGGTGAGTGGGAACATCATTATAACTATACTTCCCCTCGGAGGTCCTCGGCACTGACTTCATGACATTTTGTACATTTCATTCATTGAATTTGGTTTTATGATGCAGAAAGGTTGCAAATCCCTAGCAGCCAATCAGACTTTTACTTACTGTTAAAAGATAAAAACGTGATTTCTGATTGGCTTCTATAGTAAAGTGGGGGTTGTTTTTATTTTCTTTCTGGATGTTGCACAAGAAACAGACATTTATACACCCAGCAGCGAGGCAGAGCAGAGGTCAGCCACCGGAATCACAGAATGGAGTAGGGAACCATTGGACCACTCAGGTTATATTTTGCTGCTTGTGTCCCATTGGGGAGATTTCACATCCTGTCTCAGAGAAACAGGAAGTGAGAGGAAATCTCAACAGAGCGATAGGAGGCCCCATCGTAGACTGTTGTACCCTGCACTTCTGAAGTGAGAAATTTGATTGGTTACGACTCACATAAGCAACTTTCCAATTGTATTTATTGATTTCGGATGAGCTGCGGGTTTATTTATGAGGAAACATTTTGTTATTGTATCTAGTAGTAGTTGGTCACTTTCCGTTGGGCCTGTTCTATAGTGCTGGAGACTTTGGCTGCCTATCCAAGTATCTTCACCTGTTCTAATGAAGGTCGGGAACATAGTCCAGCATTTATAGCCGCACCATGTAATGTGTCAAAGCAGATATTGATTGTTAAGGCCATCATGAGAGTTGTGAAAGTTTGCCTCCCCCCCCCCCCCCCCTCTTTCTAATGACATAATCCAGTGCAGTCAAGTGTCAGACATGGGTTACTTGCTCAAGTCATATGGCTGAAGGTGTGGATTGTAGTAGGCAGGGTAGAGATGTTAGAATGGCATTATTTGTGGGTGACCTTCCCTTCCCTGTTCCGGGATTGTGTTCCAGTTTGAGGTAGGTGGCCTCGTTCCTGCCTCTCGTGAACCGTTCCTCTTCTCTGTCCAAAATGTTCATTGTTCTGTAAAGAATGTTCCTTTTCCTTGAGTTTTAGGAACGCTGCTGAGTTCTGACCTTAGAATTTGTCCTCCTTTGTTGGGCCATTCCTTTTCTTCGTCTCCTCAATGTACAAGTCTTTGCACTTCTCACTAAGTGCAGTGTTCTGGCTCCGCTCTAGCTTGCTTGGGCAGAGTGATGCATTGTACTTCTGGCTCAGGGGCTGGTCGGCCAATCAGACTCTTATTCAGTTCCCATTGTTAGGAGAACAGATTATTGCTCCCCCCCCAGACAATATCATTAAGGCTACTGGTGAAAAGAGACAAAACCTTCCACATATCCACAAGATTAATTCTTCTTAAACATGAGACACAAACAAACAAGAAAACAGCAAAAGTTTCCCAGCACACTCACCGGCCAGCATGCAAAAAAACCTGTCTCAACACCAGGGTTAAAAGCAGTGGTTTAGATACACGTCTTCTGCAGAAAATGTGAAAGCCGCCCAGCCCCGTCAAGGCACCTCCATAATACCAGTGCCTTTAAGGGAGGTTGGGCTTCTTCCTGACAAACCTGCACCCAATTTAATCTTTTGCCCCATGTGGTCCAAGATGGAGACTCTCATAGTTTAAAGTTAGGACCGCACTATATGGAGGTGCCTTGACGGGGCTGGGCGGCTTTCACATTTTCTGCAGAAGACGTGTATCTAAACCTCTGCTTTTAACCTTAGTGGTCAGACAGGTTTTTTTGCATGCCGTCTGGTGAGTGTGCCGGGAAACTTTTTGCTGTTTTACTGTTTAAAGCCCTTCCATGTGCACCACGCTGTAAAGCTGGTAACGAATTGATGAGTGTGTTTGCCATTTGTTTTGCTTGAAAAAGAGACTCCTCCTCTTTTTAGGCACACAGCAGTCTTTTTTTGGGGCACATGAGTTCATCAAAGGCTCATGCTTATCCAGAGCAAACTACTCAGCTGGGACTTGAAAGCATTGGGGCGCTAAGTCTTCCGCGCCCTCTGACAAGCCTTCCTCTGCATGTCTGCCGGCACCTGCTGATGCAAATGTAAGGGAGACATTTCCAATTTTTGGCGACAAAACATTTCAGATGGTTTGGGCAGTGTGGTGGTCTCCTCTGACTACAAGACGGAGTTCCGATCTTTCCCACCAAATATGTTCTTTAGCCCCAGTCTCCCTCTATTCCTGCAATGTGCAGTAGCACTATCCTAGTTATTGCTTACTGGACCAGGGATTGATTGTTGCAGTTTGTTCAGGTAATGTTATGGGGACTTCTACTCAATCCTGTTCACCGGTCTCTGTTTTTTTGGGCCTATCCAAAATGTCAATCCCCTAAATACTTTCATGATAACCAGGAAGTTTTGCATGGAGTGAACTCTCTCTCTGGTGCCCCAATCACAAGCAAGACTTTCTGGGCTCCATAGACATTTGGGGTGAATATCTATCTTCTCATCTTTCCTGTCCATCGGTGCTCTCTGCATTTCACATTGGAAGGCTATTTTATTTCAGTTCTTGATTCCCTCCTTTGGTTTGGTCATTGTTTTCCTGGGATTTCACCAGAGTCTGGTGCCGGCACTGCTGAGGAACAGGGATTTTTAATGGCTGCCTTTCTGAATGACCTTGTGGACCAGTCTGCAGATTACAACACTCACTGCAGAATTATGGTTGGATCCTAAATCTAATGAAGTCATTCCTGATCCTCTCTTTGCTCCTTTAGTACCTAGGCTTAATCTTGGACACCAGGCAAGAGTCTTTCTGCTGGAAAAGACTAATGGTCCTGAGCACCTAGGTTCAGACACTTCAGAGGCCGTAGCATTCTTCATTACAAAGCTGCCTGTGGGTTCTCGGACTCATTGTCTTATCATTTGAGATGGTTTCTTTTATCCAATTTCTCACCAGAACTGGGACATGTCCCTGAACTTTATGGACAGGCAGATCTGGCTATGACCACAGGTCAGGGTGCCCCTACTCTGCCGGCTCCAATCACTGATGTCCTCTTCGGGCAAGTCCCTCCTGCTTCCCCATTATATGATCCAGACTGGAGAAGCAAGCCTCTTCAGTTTGGGGGCGTTCTTGAGCATCCTGTTGGTCATTAGTCCAATGGACATTTTAAAATGTTAATCAACCGTCTGAAAATTCACACCATCACGCCGTTTCTACCGGACTTTCACATAGAGGGTCATCCATTGAGGATACAGTCCGACAATGTTACAGGGGTGACCAACATTGACCACCAAAGGGGCAGAAGACTGGCTTTAAATTTGGAGCACAACTTTCGGTAAGTGAATTCTCTTAATTTTCCACATATGGAAGGCAGACAATAGGCAGATGAACTTCTTAAGTTGTCTACGCCTAGAGCTAGCCCATCAGGCCATCAGGCACACTGTGGCAGCTTCCTCAGTGGACAGATACTTTACCTCAATACTACACTTTGCTTCTCAGTTGATGGCATTAAGGGCAAAGCTATAAAGGTTGATGTGTTGAGTACCAGAGGTCTCTCTGATGCAGTCATTTTCATCATTATTAAAGCTCGGAAGCCGTTTTCTCTCTCACGAGTTCCCACCATACCCTAAAAGCTTACTTTTGATGTTGTGAGTTACTTGGTCTTGGCACTTGGACCTTTTCTCTTCTCTGGATCCTCAGCTTCCTTGATTCTGGGATTGATCAACACCTGCCATTGAGCAACCTTTCAGTCCTTGCCATTTGGTTCCAATGACCGTTAGCCGCACATTCTTTGCGCCGTACCTTCTGCTGGTGTGACTGAGATTCAATGTTTAGTCCTCTCTTCTCCAGAAGGACCCTAAACTGGTTCTCTCGGTTCTTCAGAGGCCCCTTTGATTCAATTAGGGAGATTCCTGTCATCACTTTGTCCCGGACTGGTTGTGATTACATTGACTAGAAGGGTCTTTGAACTTGCTGTTTGTCCTTCAAGTCACCCAATCACAAATCACACGCTCTACAGAGATAAGGTTCTTTTAAGATCAAAGTTCTTACCAGGTCCCCGGTCCACACTTTTACTTTTAGACCCAAAGTCTGAAGGCAGCATTGATTATTTTTGGGGATTTCTTGTGAGATTGTTGGGGCTCCTTGTTTTTTGTTCTTGTGTCCTTCCCGCCCCTCATATGGTAATATCTGCTTTTCGATGTCTCACACATAAAGGATACCATGGTGTGTCCCTCAATCAGCTACACAAGGAAAGGAGATTATGGTGACTACCAAAAATTCTGATCACCCCTTTAGTGGGTGAAGTTGGTAATAATTTTAGTCCTTCAAGTAACCTTTTCTTTTGCTCTACAATGATACCGATCTTTAGGATCAAGGCTTTCCTTCCTTCTGAAGGTTGTGACCTACTTTCACCTTGATGAATACATTGTCCAGCTCCAGTGTAGGAGAGGAGACTGTCCTCCATGCCATCTGCTGCCACTGCAGGGTACAGCTGTCCTTGAGCTGTGACCCCACAGTGTTCCCGAATTTCATAGAGAGAGAAATTGGGTGGGGCTTAAAAAGCAGGGGTGGGCTTAAGAAGTAAGCGGCTCCGGGATCCTCACCTGTCGGGTATATCGCCACCTGCAGGAGGAGGACGCCGAGTCCCCCAATGGGACAATTCACTGAACCATTCACCCTGCAAACCTCTGTGAATGTTCATTCTGTGTGAATAGAGGAAGATTTTTGTTGGGTGAACGGCTCGGAAAACTGTTTATAAATAGACCCCAAAGTATTTCCACACACGGGGTGCAGCATGCCGGGGGGAGGGGCGCTGTGTCCTCCAATCAATGCAGAGAAAATAATTAGTACAAAGATTGCCGTGTCTCCACTTCCTCTGTCCATGGGGGCGCTTTGTACAGGAACTTCCTGTGGCTGCCTGAGCGCCCTCCGGCAGTGGCAGATTGTGTGTTACGATGGCAGCCTGCTGCCTGATTCTGGAGTGCAGGAAAGGGTGACAACACTGCAGATGAATGTACAAAGCGTTGCCACCCTAGCAGAGGAAGTGGAGGATACGCCTCACTGGGGTCACCAGCAAACATAGAATATAACTTTGTGACATTGTATACACTTTATATATATTCGGGTTTAGATACATTTGAAATGCCGTGTTGGCCGCTGTATTGGTGATGCGAGTCGTGTCTGACAGTCTATGGGGGTGCAATGGAGCAATAAAGATCTGTGACCGC
>NW_017309152.1:30353-42171 GCF_000935625.1 Nanorana parkeri | reverse complement strand
ACGAATATATCGGATATCAGACAATGAGATTGATGAATCACTAAATAAAAATCCCGATTCTGATTGTGTGCGATGAATTGTGCGTTGTGTTCATTCTGAACTCCAGGTGGCCAATCCTGTATGGCGGAGGCACCGAGCATGCTGGGAAATCTCTGCACGTCGGTATTCTGATTGGGACCCGGCCAATGTGCAGCATTATATGTGATGGGGCGGGGGTGGGGCAGATTTGGGTGTTGCCTGTGAGATCTCCGTGTCTTTGACCGATTTGTGGTGTCACCCTCCGGGGAGGACAATCACCAACACCCGACCCGCTCATGGTTTATGTACACTAAGGGTGGCGTATCGCGCAAAGTGCGCCATTGTGATTGGCCGCCATGGTGATAGGTGGGTGTTCCTGAAGGACATGGCGGTCTATTGAGACTCATCTCCGGCTTTCTTTGCAGCACTCGGCATCGGGTCACATGACATCTCGGTTGTCCACTCAGGGCCACAACACCAACATATCCTATTGCTAATAATTTTGATGGCTTGGAATGGTATATGGCAGTGGTGGCGAGCCTAGGTCTGGATTAACATAGGGGTGCTGATGCTCCAGGCCCGCCCCTGAAAATATACCCGACCATCCCGGATCGCCTCGGTATGCAATCTGGGCCGGCCACAATCAGGCATATTAGATGGCAGCTCACTGGTGCCTCTCGGGGCCCTAGCGAGGAGCGAGCTTTCCTCTAATTAAAAAGCCGCAGCTGCCCTTGAGACACTCCAGACCCCTGTTAGACCCGTACAGCCCCCCTGAGAGCCACACAGTCCCCCTGAGAGCCGGTACAGACCACCTCAGAGCTGCACAGCCCCCCCTGAGAGCCCTTATAGACCACTTGAGAGCCCACACAGCCCCCCTGAGAGCCCACACAGCGCCCCTGAGAGCCCATAGAGACCACTTAAGAGCCCATTTGAGAGCCGCACAGACCCCCTGAGAGCCCGTACAGACCATCTCAGAGCCGTACAGCCCCCCTGAGAGCCCTACAGACCATCTCAGAGCCGTACAGCCCCCCTGAGAGCCCATACAGACCATCTCAGAGCCGTACAGCCCCCCTGAGAGCCCGTACAGACCATCTCAGAGCGGTACAGCCCCCCTGAGAGACGGTACAGACCATCTCAGAGCCGTACAGCCCCCCTGAGAGCCCGTACAGACCATCTCAGAGCCGTACAGCCCCCCTGAGAGCCCGTACAGACCATCTCAGAGCCGTACAGCCCCCCTGAGAGCCCGTACAGACCATCTCAGTGCCGCATAGCTCCCTTGAGAGCCCGCAAAGCCCACCTGAGAGCCCGCAAAGCCCACCTGAGAGCCCGCAAAGCCCACCTGAGAGCCCATACAGACGACATGGGAGCCCACAGAGGTTGCAGTTGCCGGGTTGGCACTTTAAGATACACAAGTTGGTTTAGTGATCCAGTTTGGGCCACTCGGGCTCAAAAATGTTCCCAATCTCTGGTATATGGTATATACATCCCTGAATGTACAAGGAAAGTCAGACTTCACCCAAAACAAAGCCAGATTTCTGTTATTCCTGTACAGAGAACATTTCCAGAAGAACATATACAACATACGTGATGAAATGTTTCTACATTAAACCCCCAAATGTATACGGCTCCATAGACCACCTCACTACATATAACTACATCCAGTGCAAACACAACCGTGCTGTCAGATGTTATCTATAAGGAGGGATGGAGATGACATGTTTCTCAGGAGGGATGGAGATGACATGTTTCTCGGGGGATGGAGATGACATGTTTCTCAGGAGGGATGGAGATGACACATTTCTCAGGAGGGATGGAGATGACATGTTTCTCAGGAGGGATGGAGATGACACTTTCTCAGGGGGGATGGAGATGACACTTTCTCAGGGGGGATGGAGATGACACCTGTCTCAGGAGGGATGGAGATGACATGTTTCTCGGGGGATGGAGATGACACGTTTCTCAGGAGGGATGGAGATGACACATTTCTCAGGGGATGGAGATGACACATTTCTCAGGGGGGATGGAGATGACATGTTTCTCAGGAGGGATGGAGATGACACTTTCTCAGGGGGGATGGAGATGACACTTTCTCAGGAGGGATGGGATGGAGATGACATGTTTCTCAGGGGGGATGGAGATGACACCTGTCTTAGGAGGGATGGGGATGACACGTTTCTCAGGAGGGATGGGATGGAGATGACATGTTTCTCAGGGGGGATGGAGATGACACCTGTCTCAGGAGGGATGGGGATGACACGTTTCTCAGGAGGGATGGGATGGAGATGACATGTTTCTCAGGAGGGATGGAGATGACACGTTTCTCAGGAGGGATGGAGATGACACGTTTCTCAGGAGGGATGGAGATGACACGTTTCTCAGGAGGGATGGAGATGACACGTTTCTCAGGAGGGATGGAGATGACACGTTTCTCAGGAGGGATGGAGATGACACGTTTCTCAGGAGGGATGGAGATGACACGTTTCTCAGGAGGGATGGAGATGACACGTTTCTCAGGAGGGATGGAGATGACACGTTTCTCAGGAGGGATGGAGATGACACGTTTCTCAGGAGGGATGGAGATGACACGTTTCTCAGGAGGGATGGAGATGACACGTTTCTCAGGAGGGATGGAGATGACACGTTTCTCAGGAGGGATGGAGATGACACGTTTCTCAGGAGGGATGGAGATGACACGTTTCTCAGGAGGGATGGAGATGACACGTTTCTCAGGAGGGATGGAGATGACACGTTTCTCAGGAGGGATGGAGATGACACGTTTCTCAGGAGGGATGGAGATGACACGTTTCTCAGGAGGGATGGAGATGACACGTTTCTCAGGAGGGATGGAGATGACACGTTTCTCAGGAGGGATGGAGATGACACGTTTCTCAGGAGGGATGGAGATGACACGTTTCTCAGGAGGGATGGAGATGACACGTTTCTCAGGAGGGATGGAGATGACACGTTTCTCAGGAGGGATGGAGATGACACGTTTCTCAGGAGGGATGGAGATGACACGTTTCTCAGGAGGGATGGAGATGACACGTTTCTCAGGAGGGATGGAGATGACACGTTTCTCAGGAGGGATGGAGATGACACGTTTCTCAGGAGGGATGGAGATGACACGTTTCTCAGGAGGGATGGAGATGACACGTTTCTCAGGAGGGATGGAGATGACACGTTTCTCAGGAGGGATGGAGATGACACGTTTCTCAGGAGGGATGGAGATGACACGTTTCTCAGGAGGGATGGAGATGACACGTTTCTCAGGAGGGATGGAGATGACGTGTCTCAGACCGCGGGCTCTGCTTTATCAGAAGGAAATGGAGGTAAATTTATAACAATCACATAGAAACATCGGGATACACAACCATAAAAACAAAGAAAAATACCATAACTATTCATCCAGAGAAACTCCGTGTACATTCACTCTGCGTGAATCAACCAGATGATGTGAGAATGGCGCAGAATCGAATGTTCTCAGGTCACCTGACAATAAGTACAGTGGGCCTCCTCCCACAATGCAGTGCAGGCTCTTCTCATCTGGTCACCCAGACACCCACATTGCATTGTGGGATGTGTGGTCTCAGGAAAGATTCGGGGAGCTTCTGGGGTGCAGCCGCGGCCTGATGGCATGACGTTGGCCACACACATGGCAGTCTGATTGTACAATCTGCTTTAGATTTACCAACAACTATGCAGTGTGAAGAGGACCTGTCTGTCTGTCAGTCTCTCTGTCAGGTCTGTCTATCTGTCTATCTGTCTGTCTGTCAGTCTCTCTGTCTGTCTGTCTGTCTGTCAGTCTCTCTGTCAGGTCTGTCTATCTGTCAGTCTCTCTGTCAGGTCTGTCAGTCTCTCTGTCAGGTCTGTCTATCTGTCTGTCTGTAGGTCTGTCTGGCTGTCTGTCTATCTGTCTGTCTGTCAGTCTCTCTGTCAGGTCTGTCTATCTGTCTGTCTGTCAGTCTCTCTGTCAGGTCTGTCTATCTGTCTGTCTGTCAGTCTCTCTGTCTGACTGTCTGTGAGTTGAAATGGACTGTGTGAGTACCCCGCACTACATAATAGAGGATATACAATCAGATTGTACTGTGTATGGCCGGCTTTAGTCACCAGATGGTCCCTGATATCAGGACCTACAATCTGATTAGAATCTTTTCTCTGCATACAGGTTCCCTTTACTTCAATCTGAGTTTATTAAAGTTTCAAAACGACAGAAAGTAAGTAATAAAGCAATTAGAACAAAGAAAACCAGTACAGAGAGAGCGCCCCCGAGACGGACAAAGTACCCGGGACCCATAAACATTACAAATCATGGAACAGAATAAGGACATTCAGACAAAAGACATTCCAACCCTCACATCTGACCACATTAGGTACTAGGACCAGTCAGCTAAACAACCCGAGTCCCAAAAGCCCTCCCAGGTGGCAAACGTGGGTCACGGAGTAGAAATATTGTTCCGCGTCCTCCTGCTTGAGGGTCTGATAGGAACGGGGGATTGGAGGAAAGACAAAAAGAGGACAAGACGGATTGCAGCAGAAGACCTCCCATAAGGAGATGGCTATCAAGGAGACAGAGAAAACAACATAAAGAGGAGATACCAGAGAGACAGACCGAAAACAGATAGAAAAGCGATAAGGTTCCCCACCCCCATTAAAAGGGCCCAGAGGGGGAAAGAATCCGGGATTCAGGGTGCGACAACTTCCAAAAAGCTATCAGAAGCTCAGAGATCAAGCCATGTGGACCAAGTAAGAACATAACTTTCCCCAGCATCATGCTCATCGGCCATCAGGTTCTCCAGGTCTGATATACGATCCACCTCCACAGACCATTCAGCGCGGGTAGGGGCCACTGAGCTAGGAATGACTGCCCCGGCAGTTGTAAGAAAATGCCTCCAGAGGCCCCTCTTTACCCACTTAGGTGAACCAGGTAACATGGATAACTCAGAATCTTAGGGTGGTCGGCAATCTCAAAACCCGTCACTCTGTGATATACTCGCAACTCCCCTTGCCAAAATGCCTTGATAGGAGGACAGCTCCACCAGATGCGTGTCATATGGCCCAGGGATTGAAGAAAATAGGTCACCAGCACTCCATAAGTTAAAATGAATGAGTCCTTTTAATGGACAATGATGTCACAGAAATCCAACATGAGCCGACGTTTCACATCTCTTGCCTTGAAGAAGGGACCCTGTGTGGCCCCGAAACGTCGGCTCATGTTGGATTTCTGTGACATCATTGTCCATTAAAAGGACTCATTCATTTTAACTTATGGAGTGCTGGTGACCTATTTTCTTCAATCCTGTGATTTGCACGGTGCCATCCGTGAAGTTACTTCGAGCACCATTTATTTGATTGTTGGCCGGGACTGCTGAAAGGTGTGCGGAGGGCACCTCCATCAATTGCATATGGCCCAGGGATTCTTGACAACGCCAACAATAGTCTGACACAGCAGGTAGGTAACGATGGAGAACTAGCGGACATCTTTACCATCTGGTCAGTGTTTTCAGGGGGCCCTGTGACTATAAGGGGGTCTGAGTCATAATATTAAGACTCAGAATTCTCTTGTGCCCAGTCAGAGCACCTGCAGGTCCCTCCACATTCCACAGAAGAGATCACGCAGCTGGGCGGATCCCGGCACAATTGTCAGGATCCGCTTCGGCTGCGGCGTCTCTGTATACCGCGAGCTGCAGCTCCCTATATACTGAGCTTAGGGTGACGGGAGGACGCTAGTTTGTGTCCTCCCGTTACCCTAAGGAGAACTATGAGGGGAAAAGCACTCACCCCAGAGTTCTCCTTTAAGTCTGCTTGAAGGAGAGCCCGGCAGACTTCCACTTTGCTTCTTGGACTCTGAACTCTGTCAGAACTCACAATTCCAGGACTGTTCACTATTCTTCTTTTATTTGCTTTTATTTTGCTGTTGTATATATATTGTGTTTCTTTTATTAAAGGACGATATAAAAAATTGCTACTCTTATCTCTACGCTCTAAATACGAACTTAAAGTATCCTTGTTCTTTGTAGAGTGCTACTGTATAGTGATTCCTGTCATATTCCTGTCTGAGAGGACAGCAGCATCACAGGCATTGTTTAAGTGTTTTGAATGGTCGCAGCATTTGCTGGGCACGGTTTGTGTTGCGAAAAACAGTGGAAGTTTGGTGGGTAAAGGGTTAACTGCGGAGTTACCCAACCCCGGTGACGATCGCTCTCAGTCTGCTGGCCTGAGATTGTGTCCTGCGAGCTGGGAAATC
Organism: Nanorana parkeri; assembly: GCF_000935625.1. Classification (NCBI taxonomy): domain Eukaryota; kingdom Metazoa; phylum Chordata; class Amphibia; order Anura; family Dicroglossidae; genus Nanorana; species Nanorana parkeri. The sequence goes on along the minus strand of NW_017309152.1, from coordinate 35,909 downwards.
TCTGCGCAGGGTGAGGCTGAGAGCGGTATCGCCACGTCCTTGTGACGCGCACGCTCGGTTCAGACTTGTGTATGGTCACGTGGGATTGACGTACAGCGGGTCTGGGCCCGGCGTACGTCACATATTTACGTCACAGACCCTACAGGCAATAGATAGAGAGCACAAAAGATTTCTCCCAGTCCTCCGCGTCTATGGAGACACCCAGTTCACATTCCCAAACATCAGTGGAGCCCGCCAGGGTCGGAGAGGCCAAGGAAGAGATGATAGAGTATAGAAGGGAAATGGAGTGGGATGGAGGTCAGGAGGGCAAAGGGAGGGAATCAGAAGCTCTGGGGTCTTCCTCAAAACAATCCAACCTTCAGAAGGAAGATACAAAAGAGTGAAACTGCCCCTCTGCCAACCAATGTCTGGGGTTACGTGCCCCCCGCCCATGGTCAGCATCCAACAAAGAAGGCGCATGTAAAGCCCAAACCAGGAGGAGATGGGAGTCTCTAGTCCATGTGCCAAAAGATGATTGAGACTAGACATCTGCAGCGGCTAAACATTTGTTTCGTTTATTTCGTTTTTGGAATTCGGATCCTATATGTGTTTCGTTTCGGGAATCGGATTCGTATTCGGATCTGATTCGGGATTCGGATTTGGAATTCGAACGAATTCCCAAAAATTAAACTTGAGGTGGGGGGTGTACAGCGCTGCGTGACGGAATAAATGTCAGTTAAAGTACCGCAGCGCTGAATACTGAGCAATGGCCGGGATGGGAAGGGGGAGGGGACACCGCGGATGTCAACTGGTTAACACAGCGCACGCACAGGATTTGGACGAAATTAGTTCCCTCTGTCTCAATTAGACATATGCGATTAGTTTCGTTCCGAATCGAAGTTTTCAGAAATTCGTAGATTCGGAGCATACGAAATCATCCGAATTCGAAATTTCGGATTCGGCTGTTTTCGGATGCTTTCGCATATGTTATATTTATATTTTGTCCGAATTTCGAATTTCGGAACGTAACGAATCGCATATGTCTAATTGAGACAGAGGGAAAGCCGAATTGTTGAAAAGAGGATTTGAACCCAATGTTTATTGTTGGCCCAATGGAACCAGTCCATCATACGCACCACCACTGCAGAAGCGTGATAGAACAAAATGTCCGGTGCACTCGCTCCCCCCCCTTGCGTTTAGGTAAAGATAGAGTCCGGTATTTGAGACGAGGGCGTGAAGAACCCCACACAAACTTTGTAAAAGCTCTTTGTATCTGCTCAAATACAGAGAAGGAAGGGCAATGGGCAACGCCTGGGACAGGTAAAGTAACTTAGGTACCACGTCCATTCTGAGCACATTTATCCGACCCAACCAGGAGATGGGTTTGCGATGGAAGGATGAGAGATCACGAGTAACAGTCCCAAGCAGAGGCTTAAGTATCAGGGAATAGAGGCAAGCCAGCTCAGCAGAGTCGTACACCCAAGTACTTCAAGGAGGTATGGCAGCTACGGAATGGGAAATTATGACCCAGTGGTTGCAGGACCGCCTCCCCCAAGGATACATTGAGGATCTCCGACTTGGAGAGGTTCACCCGAAAATTGCTTAGACTACCAAAACGGGTGAATTCTTGTAAGATAGAAGGTAAGGCAACATGAGGATGGGTGATGTAGAGGGATAAATCGTCAGCAAATAACAGCAGTTTGGCCGTATTTGGACCAACGAGTAATCCCCGAAAAGCAGAATTCTGTCTCAGAGCAATGGCCGGGTGTTCCATGGTGAGGACATAAAGAAAAGGGATAGCGGACAGACATCCTTCATGGGTTCGCTGGAGGAAAGAGAGCCATTGACGCAGACCCTAGCCGACGGGCAAAGTTTAGAGCCATGATGTTTCGTTACAGATTGAACCGAACCAACAAAGGGCATGATATTCGAAGGTTGGTACATAAGCAGAGGTGTTTTGATGCACTCTGTCAAGCTCAGGTGGGTTGTGCGAGTCTCAGGTGGGCTGTGCGACTCTCAGGTGGACTGTGCGAGTCTCAGGTGGACTGTGCGAGTCTCAGGTGGGCTGTGCGACTCTCAGGTGGGCTGTGCGACTCTCAGGTGGACTGTGCGAGTCTCAGGTGGGCTGTGCGACTATCAGGTGGGCTGTGTTACACTCAGGTGAGCTATGTGACTCTCAGGTGGGCTGTGCGACTCTCATGTGGGCTGTGCGACTCTCAGGTGGGCTGTGCGACTCTCAGGTGGGCTGTGTTACTCTCAGGTGGACTGTGTGACTCTCAGGTGGGCTGTGCGACTCTCAGGTGGGCTGTGTGACTCTCAGGTGGGCTGTGTTACTCTCAGGTGGACGGTGCGACTCTCAGGTGGACTGTGTGACTCTCAGGTGGACTGTGTGACTCTCAGGTGGGCTATATGACTCTCAGGTGGGCTGTGTTACTCTCAGGTGGGCTGTGTGACACTCAGGTGGGTTGTGCGACTCTCAGGTGGGCTGTGCCACTCTCAGGTGGGCTGTTGTACTCTCAGGTGGGCTGTGTGACTCTCCAGTGGGTTGTGCGACTCTCAGGTGGGTTGTGCGACTCTCAGGTGGGCTGTGCGACTCTCAGGTGGGCTGTGCGACTATCAGGTGGGCTGTGTTACACTCAGGTGAGCTATGTGACTCTCAGGTGGGTTGTGTGACTCTCAGGTGGGCTGTGCGACTCTCATGTGGGCTATGTGACTCTCAGGTGGGCTATGTGACTCTCATGTGGGCTGTGCAACTCTCAGGAGGGATGCGTTACACTCAGGTGGGCTGTGCGACTCTCAGGAGGGATGCGTTACACTCAGGTGGGCTGTGCAACTCTCAGGTGGGCTATGGTGTCTCAGCAGGGGTCTGCAGGCGGGCAGCACGGTGTCAGGGAGCCGGAGGAGGAGAAGGGGGAGGAGGAGCAATCACAGCTGTGACTGCCGAGGTCTTTGGCAAGCGTGATCTCCTGCGGCTGCATCGTAGAGGACAGGACAGAGGAGGAGTAGGACAGGACAGAGGAGAAGGAGGACAGGACAGAGAAGAAGGAGGACAGGACAGAGAATATGGAGGACAGGACAGAGGAGATGGAGGACAGGACAGAGGAGAAGGAGGACAGAGGAGGAGAGGACAGAGGAGAAGGAGGACAGAGGAGGAGAGGACAGAGGAGAAGGAGGACAGAGGAGGAGAGGACAGAGGAGAAGGAGGACAGAGGAGGAGAGGACAGAGGAGAAGGAGGACAGAGGAGGAGAGGACAGAGGAGAAGGAGGACAGAGGAGGAGAGGACAGAGGAGAAGGAGGACAGAGGAGGAGAGGACAGAGGAGAAGGAGGACAGAGGAGGAGAGGACAGAGGAGAAGGAGGACAGAGGAGGAGAGGACAGAGGAGAAGGAGGACAGAGGAGGAGAGGACAGAGGAGAAGGAGGACAGAGGAGGAGAGGACAGAGGAGAAGGAGGACAGAGGAGGAGAGGACAGAGGAGAAGGAGGACAGAGGAGGAGAGGACAGAGGAGAAGGAGGACAGAGGAGGAGAGGACAGAGGAGAAGGAGGACAGAGGAGGAGAGGACAGAGGAGAAGGAGGACAGAGGAGGAGAGGACAGAGGAGAAGGAGGACAGAGGAGGAGAGGACAGAGGAGAAGGAGGACAGAGGAGGAGAGGACAGAGGAGAAGGAGGACAGAGGAGGAGAGGACAGAGGAGAAGGAGGACAGAGGAGGAGAGGACAGAGGAGAAGGAGGACAGAGGAGGAGAGGACAGAGGAGAAGGAGGACAGAGGAGGAGAGGACAGAGGAGAAGGAGGACAGAGGAGGAGAGGACAGAGGAGAAGGAGGACAGAGGAGGAGAGGACAGAGGAGAAGGAGGACAGAGGAGGAGAGGACAGAGGAGAAGGAGGACAGAGGAGGAGAGGACAGAGGAGAAGGAGGACAGAGGAGGAGAGGACAGAGGAGAAGGAGGACAGAGGAGGAGAGGACAGAGGAGAAGGAGGACAGAGGAGGAGAGGACAGAGGAGAAGGAGGACAGAGGAGGAGAGGACAGAGGAGAAGGAGGACAGAGGAGGAGAGGACAGAGGAGAAGGAGGACAGAGGAGGAGAGGACAGAGGAGAAGGAGGACAGAGGAGGAGAGGACAGAGGAGAAGGAGGACAGAGGAGGAGAGGACAGAGGAGAAGGAGGACAGAGGAGGAGAGGACAGAGGAGAAGGAGGACAGAGGAGGAGAGGACAGAGGAGAAGGAGGACAGAGGAGGAGAGGACAGAGGAGAAGGAGGACAGAGGAGGAGAGGACAGAGGAGAAGGAGGACAGAGGAGGAGAGGACAGAGGAGAAGGAGGACAGAGGAGGAGAGGACAGAGGAGAAGGAGGACAGAGGAGGAGAGGACAGAGGAGAAGGAGGACAGAGGAGGAGAGGACAGAGGAGAAGGAGGACAGAGGAGGAGAGGACAGAGGAGAAGGAGGACAGAGGAGGAGAGGACAGAGGAGAAGGAGGACAGAGGAGGAGAGGACAGAGGAGAAGGAGGACAGAGGAGGAGAGGACAGAGGAGAAGGAGGACAGAGGAGGAGAGGACAGAGGAGAAGGAGGACAGAGGAGGAGAGGACAGAGGAGAAGGAGGACAGAGGAGGAGAGGACAGAGGAGAAGGAGGACAGAGGAGGAGAGGACAGAGGAGAAGGAGGACAGAGGAGGAGAGGACAGAGGAGAAGGAGGACAGAGGAGGAGAGGACAGAGGAGAAGGAGGACAGAGGAGGAGAGGACAGAGGAGAAGGAGGACAGAGGAGGAGAGGACAGAGGAGAAGGAGGACAGAGGAGGAGAGGACAGAGGAGAAGGAGGACAGAGGAGGAGAGGACAGAGGAGAAGGAGGACAGAGGAGGAGAGGACAGAGGAGAAGGAGGACAGAGGAGGAGAGGACAGAGGAGAAGGAGGACAGAGGAGGAGAGGACAGAGGAGAAGGAGGACAGAGGAGGAGAGGACAGAGGAGAAGGAGGACAGAGGAGGAGAGGACAGAGGAGAAGGAGGACAGAGGAGGAGAGGACAGAGGAGAAGGAGGACAGAGGAGGAGAGGACAGAGGAGAAGGAGGACAGAGGAGGAGAGGACAGAGGAGAAGGAGGACAGAGGAGGAGAGGACAGAGGAGAAGGAGGACAGAGGAGGAGAGGACAGAGGAGAAGGAGGACAGAGGAGGAGAGGACAGAGGAGAGGGAGGACAGGACAGAGGAGGACAGGACAGAGTAGAGGGAGGACAGGACAGAGGAGGAGAGGACAGAGGAGATGGAGGACAGGACAGAGGATGACAGGACAGAGTAGAAGGAGGACAGGACAGAGGAGGAGAGGACAGAGGAGAAGGAGGACAGGACAGAGGAGGAGAGGACAGAGGAGGGGAGGACAGGACAGAGGAGTAGAGGACAGAGGAGATGGAGGACAGGACAGAGGAGGACAGGACAGAGTAGATGGAGGACAGGACAGAGGAGGAGAGGACAGGACAGAGGAGGAGAGGACAGGACAGAGGAGGAGAGGACAGAGGAGAGGGAGGACAGGACAGAGGAGGAGAGGACAGAGGAGGAGAGGACAGAGGAGGAGAGGACAGAGGAGGA
>NW_017309152.1:29759-30010 GCF_000935625.1 Nanorana parkeri | reverse complement strand
CCCCCCCCCCCCCCAGTGATCTCTGTCCTCAGTGTGATGACACAGATACAATGTAACCACACAGGTTATGGTGAGAAGGGACGGAAGGCGTCAACAATCCCTCCAACCAATCGCAGCACAGTAAAGTCTTCTTATACGGTATTAGTTTGGAGACATTCCGAGGAAAACAACAAGTAGAAAGGGGCGGGGATTACTTATGCTCCAATTTGTCTGACCCCGCCCATCTGCACTTCCTAATATCACATTTCAAA
>NW_017309152.1:26324-29633 GCF_000935625.1 Nanorana parkeri | reverse complement strand
CACCCCAATACTGCTGACAATAAAAACTAAACATGGGTTGTGGGGTTTTCTAGTTGTACTCACAGACATATATCCTAAAATGTACATTTTATTTATACTTTGTTACAATTGATATTCATTGTAAATAAAGGAAACAATACAATAAAAGTTCCGGCCACGCCCCCGCACATGATCCACAGACTGGTCTGTACAGGTGTAAAGTGTCCCCAATATGTCTGAGGATGAGGATCTCTCCTTTAAATCTTATATTTGTACAAATCAAATACCCCAAAACCAATATATAGTTTTATCATCATACAGATAACACCGGCGACGGCGACAGAGAAACAAGGACATAAATGTGAGATTGCGTCACGGCTCATTTCTAATAGATAATCATTGGAGGGTCTTCCTGGAATAAACTTTAGGGTTTCCCTCCCTCAGCTATAGAGGACTACATTGCTGTATAATGTATTGCTGGGATTTGTAGTCCTCTATGGCTGAGGGTGTTATTCTGCATTGCTGTATAAGGTATTGCTGGGATTTGTAGTCCTCTATGGCTGATCATATTATTCTGCATTGCTGTATAATGTATTGCTGGGATTTGTAGTTCTAAATCTGATGGTATGGGTTCCTCTCTCTCCCTCCCTCAGCTATAGAGGACTACATTGCTGTATAAGGTATTGCTGAGATTTGTAGTCCTCTATGGCTGAGGGTGTTATTCTGCATTGCTGTATAATGTATTGCTGAGATTTGTAGTCCTCTATGGCTGAAGGTGTTATTATGCATTGCTGTATAAGGTATTGCTGGGATTTGTAGTCCTCTATGGCTGAGGGTGTTATTCTGCATTGCTGTATAAGGTATTGCTGGGATTTGTAGTCCTCTATGGCTGACGGTGTTATTCTGCATTGCTGTATAAGGTATTGCTGGGATTTGTAGTCCTCTATGGCTGAGGGTGTTATTCTGCATTGCTGTATAAGGTATTGCTGGGATTTGTAGTCCTCTATGGCTGACGGTGTTATTCTGCATTGGTAAATAATGTATTGCTGGGATTTGTAGTCCTCTATAGCTGGCGGTACAAGTCTGCATTGCTGTATAAAGTATTGCTGGGATTTGTAGTCATCTATAGCTGACGGTGTTATTCTGCATTGCTGTATAAAGTATTGCTGATATTTGTAGTCCTCTATGGCTGAGGGTGTTATTCTGCATTGCTGTATAATGTATTGCTGGGATTTGTAGTCCTCTATAGCAGGTGTTATTCTGCATTGCTGTATAATGTATTGCTGGGATTTGTAGTCCTCTATAGCGGGTGGTATTCTGCATTGCTGTATAAGGTATTGCTGGGATTTGTAGTCCTCTATGGCTGAGGGTGTTATTCTGCATTGCTGTATAAGGTATTGCTGGGATTTGTAGTCCTCTATGGCTGAGGGTGTTATTATGCATTGCTGTATAAAGTATTGCTGGGATTTGTAGTTCTCTATAGCTGGCGGTATTCTGCATTGCTGTATAAGGTATTGCTGGGATTTGTAGTTATAGCTTGGAGTCAGAGGCATTCACAGCTCAGACCGGACCCTGGCACCCCACCACGGTCCTAAAATCATCAGTCTGTATTGTTTTAGAAAAGTTGTCACATGACACACAAAAAAAGGAATTGATAATTGGTATCGGTACTCGGTCTCGGTGCGTCCCTAATATATATATTTGTAGTTTGTGTGCACATCGTAATGTAATAGGCTGCGCACTCCTATGGACGCAGCTTTGTTGCACTGAATCCCCCCCAACGCATCATGAGGAGTAGTTTTGGGATCCGGCAATAATGTCCCCGGCTGTAATTTAGTGTCACAGCTGGACTGGTGTCACCCGTCGCTGGGATCGGTAAACTTCCCGTCTGTCGGGTTTCCTTTAATTCTCACGTTTAGTTTACTGATTTGTACTGAGATTGTAGTCTATCCCGGGGGCGGAGCTTGGAGCGGTGACTACTTTACAACGCACACAGGCAGGGGCGTCCCGAGGCTGGGTTCCGGGTGACCCCCTGCCATGATGTCATTGCACATGGCGTGACGTTACCGCACGTGTGCGCGATGACGTCATTGCGCATGCGTGGTGGTCTTATTGACGCCTGCCGGCGGCCATCTTGGTGATGGAGGCTGGCACAGAGAGAGGAGGGGACGTTCACCCGGCGGGATGAGGTATGGCGCCGGGTCCCCTCCTCTCTCCTGACACTGTCGGGCTCTCGGTCCGTGACCCAGTGCCCGACTTTTTAGAGGGGGTGACACCAAAATGACTGACTGTCCAGGAAAGTTGCCACCTGTCCAGGATTCACCCGGATTTTGAATGCTGTGTCCGGGTTTCATGGCAGCAGAAACCCGGACACAAGATGTCAGGCACACAGGAGAAACCAAAATTAGGATAGGGGCTACTGGCCCCCCCACTGAATTTAGTCTCCACTGTGATATCTACATATGAATAAGCCGCGAGTCATTCTCCCCAAAAAATGTCTGCTCGTCGCTAGAGTGTTCGGGGTTTTGCTTGAAGAAAAGGTGGCAACCCTATTTTGGTGTCACCCCTCCAATGGTGGCACCAGGGTGCAGGCCGCACCCCCCTTGTGATGACACTGCACACAGGGACTATAGGGAACAGACGTAGCCCCCCTCCAGAAGGAAGGAACGTGTCAGAGATGATTGGAGGATCTCCAGCCGAGTGACACAAATAAGATACATTGTTGCTCGGAGTTCGGGGACTCGGAGGGATTTTTAGGATTTCTCTCCGGAGTTTCGGGTCACTTTTTGGTCGTCCTGAACCCCCGGAGCTCATCCCTACACCTGTAGAAGGGGTACATCGGCGTCTCCTCTGCAGTCGCAGCTGAGTGTGCGTAGGGACTTTCCCCGAATAGGAGGAGACTCGTCCGTCACTAAACCAGAAAAGAAACAGAAAGTAAAATCAGCGAGCTCGTCTCCACACCCAGAAACCCTCATCGGATATATCACCTTCCCCCGGCCGACCCGACTACTGTCACTGCCAGCGGGATGGGGGACAGTCAGTACCAGCACCCCGTGTCCCTCCACTGGGGGGAAGGTCCGAAGAAGCTTAAGAAGCTGAAAAACAAACTTCTGCTGTATTTCCAGAAGAGGAGCGAATCTAACGGAGGGGATTGTGAGATCCGAGACACCGACTGCAGCCGGGGATACGTCCTCATACACTTCAAGGAGAAGGAGGGTAGGTACCGGGGGAGGGGGGCGACAAAGGGGTATTATCATACATTGCAAACAGAGGCAGAATTACAAATCATAGGACCTCATAGCAAAACATTGCCCCCCCCCCCCCTCCTCC
>NW_017309152.1:24901-26107 GCF_000935625.1 Nanorana parkeri | reverse complement strand
AAAACAGTGCCCCCCCCCCCCCCTTCCTGAGGACTGGAGGGATCCTCATACACTACAAGGAGGAGGCAGGTAAGTACTGAGGACTGGAGGGGATCCTCATACACTACAAGGAGGAGGCAGGTAAGTACTGAGGACTGGAGGGGGATCCTCATACACTACAAGGAGGAGACAGGTAAGTACTGAGGACTGGAGGGGGATCCTCCTACACTACAAGGAGGAGGCAGGTAAGTACTGAGGACTGGAGGGGGATCCTCATACACTACAAGGAGGAGGCAGGTAAGTACTAAGGCCTGGGGGGGGAGATCCTCATACAGGTAGGTACTGCGGGTTGGGCAGATAGGTATCTGGTATGTGTTCTATCTCCGGTTTCGTGCCGTGTCTGTCACTGTCAGCATTACACGCCCTGCACAGATGACGGGTGTTGTTCTCTCCGATGGGTCATGTGACATTTGAGGGAAAGTTTCCGTTGAATCTTCTGTGACACATTCCGGTGAATCTCGGAGTTACATTTGGAGGAAACATCCACTCAGAGGGACAGGAAGGGCTCCCATGCTGAGCTCACTCTGGGAATGCTGGTCGCCTGGCTGTCTGCGGATTGTCGTCATGGAACTTCCAGTCAGAAAGTACAGAAACTATAAGATGAGCATAACAGCCAGGCGACGTGTGTGTTCGGGATGAGAGGTCAGCGATGGCGGCGCCCCTCCCCAGTATAAGATTATTGTGCTATCAGAACTGATGATGTGATGTAATAAAGATGTGGCGTCATGTGATTTGGCTGAAAGGGGCGGAGCCTGAACGTTGGTGGTACGAAGTTGTAGTATCATATTTGTAAAGGGGGAGGAAATGGAAAAGGTGACACTGCGGACATACAAGACCATGTGACCTGTGACATTCCCGTAGAGAATCCTTATCATGTTTATCCTTGTCTTCCAGTGCAGGATCGAGTCCTCCAGAAGGAGCTCCATGTGCTGAAACTGCCAAACAGTGAAGAATTACATCTGACGATCACACTGCCAAATGCCGGGGGTCCAGACACGGCGGGGGACACCCCAAAATCTGCCACAGTAAGTCCATTCCCCGGGGACGGGCTCCATATTGGGATCGGAGATCACCATGAATCACATTTTCTATGAAGGGATCCGGAGACACGGAACATTCCCGATTCCAGCAATGATCCCATGTGTGTCCGCGGACGCCTTCGCCTGC
>NW_017309152.1:24397-24639 GCF_000935625.1 Nanorana parkeri | reverse complement strand
TCATTGGGGGGAGGGGGGGAGGGAAGCGATTGATCAGATTGGCCGGTAAACCTGTCCAATCAGCATTGATCCCCCTGTGATCAGCTGACACTTCCTTCCTCCAGGAAGATACATTCAGAATGCAGCGGGAAGTGAATACAATGTATCGGTTACATTCCGGCTGCATCCTTTGTGGATCGAAAGATTTCCGGCAGATCATCGAATGTTTTTTTAGGATTTATTGAACAGATATAACAGAACAT
>NW_017309152.1:15431-24327 GCF_000935625.1 Nanorana parkeri | reverse complement strand
CAACACAAACATGTAACTCTTGCAGTGTGGGTGAGGGGAGGTGATGCATTTTCTACTAATGAGAATCTCATGGTTAGGGCTTACATACACGTTAAATCAGTGGAGGTATGGAGGGTATCAACTGTGGCCCCTGTCATCACCAAGGGGCCACCTCAGATAATATTCAGTAAATGTCAGGGATGGACAAGTTAGTATGGAATTCGGGAGCCGATCTGTCCAATCCGAGAGCCACCAAGTTTATTTTAGGAGCTCCGTTGACAAGAACGAGAGTAAATCTCAGACGTTAGGGGTCAGCTGTAAGATTTAAGGTGCATTGTCCAGCCGGCTCCGGGATTTGTCCAGCTCCGGCATATATAATGCTGCAGAAGACTACGGGAGAGGGTCAGACACTGGGGTGAGGATGGAGAATGGAGACCTGAGTGGGACTGGGGACACATAGGAAAGGACCGATCATTCATATATCTACGATCCTACTACTGAGGGTTGAGCCCAAGGGCCACACAACGAGTAACACTGTCACCAAACTGTTCCCTCAAAAACAAAAAAAATGGTCTGGCTTCTGACGGTTCCAGGAGACCCAGTGATGTCACTAAGCCACCCACTGAAAGCTGGGAGCCCCAAATCCCACCGATGGATTGAATCCTCTCAGGGTTCAGGGCGTCCTCCTCAGTGATGTCACCCGTGTCTCCTGGAAGCGCCGGAGGCCGGGACGATTTTTCAGCAAATGGTTTGGGTACAAATGGATTTTAAAGCCATCTGTGTTGGGGGGAGGGGGGGGGCTGACCAAAAATAATAGATTCCATTCACTCTCCGATAATTGATATTTATGGTAACAAGTATTTATTTACAGTTCTCATTGGTCGTCGTTGCTGAAATAACTGTTCTTGTGACCAATAAGAATTCTTATAAGGAAGAGTTTCCAGAAATGATTCATATCGGTTTTTCCTCCATTTTCAGGCTTCACAGGCCGGTCCTGCTGCGGACGGGAGCGCTCAGGACAAAAGTAAGAAATCATTTATTGGGCGGCGTCCATTGTGGGAAGTTCAGAGTAATATTGTCACTTGGATCCCAATGGTAGGAGCGGGTGGGAGAGGATAAGATTTGGGGATATTTGGGGAAGATCAAGCTGTTAGTTTTGCTTCTTCTGAGTCTCTCAGTCAAGAGGGAGATTTACATAGAAAATACAGAAGACATAGTATCAGGTGTGTTTGTGTGAGGGATTCAGGATAACTATTCAATATATTCCCTCCGTCCCTCTGGGTCAGACCCGGGATGGAGATATGTTCCCTCCAGTGTGTTCTGGGTCAGACCCGGGATGGAGATATGTTCCCTCCAGTGTGTTCCGGGTCAGTCCCGGGATGGAGATATATTCCCTCCAGTGTGTTCCGGGTCAGCCCCGGGATGGAGATATATTCCCTCCAGTGTGTTCCGGGTCAGTCCCGGGATGGAGATATGTTCCCTCCAGTGTGTTCTGGGTCAGTCCCGGGATGGAGATATGTTCCCTCCAGTGTGTTCCGGGTCAGTCCCGGGATGGAGATATATTCCCTCCAGTGTGTTCCGGGTCAGCCCCGGGATGGAGATATATTCCCTCCAGTGTGTTCCGGGTCAGTCCCGGGATGGAGATATGTTCCCTCCAGTGTGTTCTGGGTCAGTCCCGGGATGGAGATATATTCCCTCCAGTGTGTTCCGGGTCAGTCCCGGGATGGAGATATATTCCCTCCAGTGTGTTCTGGGTCAGTCCCGGGATGGAGATATATTCCCTTCAGTGTGTTCTGGGTCAGTCCCGGGATGAAGATATATTCCCTCCAGTGTGTTCCGGGTCAGTCCCGGGATGGAGATATATTCCCTCCAGTGTGTTCTGGGTCAGTCCCGGGATGGAGATATATTCCCTTTAGTGTGTTCTGGATCTGGCCACATATTCTTCTAGGAATTGTCTGATCAGCTCCCGCTGGATCCTTCCTGGAAACCTCTTTATAAATCCCCCATTTCCTTTCAGCTGGCCCTCTTCAATATGGAGGAGCCATAGACCTACTGTAAGTCATTCTATGATCACCAAGACACTCATGCTGTCCTGGTGGATGAACTCGGCAACCCAATGAAGACACAAAATCTCTGCTGACAGCACCCAGAATGTAGTTTTTTTGTTCTTTTAGTCATTATGTTCATCACGATGTACATTAGATTAAAATAATTAATCTAAAGAACTTTCCCCAATAATATGCTTCTCTTTGTTACAGCCGCACCAGACAATGAGGTGACACAGGAGCCCAAGTCCTCTCTGGTTCTGATCGAGAAGGTCCAGGACAGCTACACTCCTGAGATGTTAAACCTCCTGGTGGAGAATATAAGTCAAAAGACGGAAGGAGAGGACTTCTATCTGGAGAGAATTCTGGAGATCCAGTCTGCTGTTGTCACCTTCACATGTGATATCGGTGAGCCCGATCTTTGTGATTCGATAGAAATGTAGACTGAAAAGGCCCTTCATTCCCATACAGATGTTTGTTAGGATCCAGAGCGCCTCCAGGTGGCGCTGGAGCTAGGTCCTGCAGCTCCAGTGCTCACCTGCGGGTGTCTTCCAGCTGCCGGCACTTATTCATCACCTGGTGCTTCCTGGGGGGGGGGTTTAGCCCCCCCCCCCCCCCCCTGCAGTCAGGACTAGGGCTCAGTATCCTGTTGTTATTTCCCGTGTGTCCTGAGTCTCAGGTCCTGATACCTGCTTGTAGACCTAAGTCCTGATACCTGCTTGTAGACCTAAGTCCTGATACCTGCTTGTAGACCTAAGTCCTGATACCTGCTTGTAGACCTAAGTCCTGATACCTGCTTGTAGACCTAAGTCCTGATACCTGCTTGTAGACCTGTTGCCATTACCTGCTTGTAGACCTAAGTCCTGATACCTGCGTGTCGTCCTGTTGCTGTTACCTGTATTTAGCTATTTGCTCCTGTTATATGTTATAGTTGTTGGGGGTTATATTCAGTTGGGGTCACGTTGCTTATTCATGTTTGCTTTTGGGTGTTTTGCATTAGGGCTGTTACTGATTTAAAATTTCCTGTTCGATTAATCGATTTTTTTTAAAAAAATCGATTAATCGATTAATTTCGATTAATTATAACGCACACACAGATCCAACTACTTTTAGCTGATCTGCTTGCATTGCAACTCTGCATTAGTCAGTGGTAAATGTGGTATACACTGTAAACATGTACACTTTAAAATAAATTGAAGGGAATTTATCAAAACTGGAGCAGACAAAATCTGGAGCAGCTGTGCACGGCGACCAATCAGCATCCACCTTTTATTTTCAAAGCTTAACTGAACAAACTGAAGAGAGAAGCTGATTGGTTGCCATAGACAACTGCTCCAGATTTTTTCGCTCCCGTTTTGATAAATCCCCCCAAAATGAATCCAAAACAATCATCATTTCCCGGCTTCCCGATTAACAAGAAAGTCCCCTCTTACCTTATTATGTGCAGCCTGCCACCCCCGGGGCCTCTCCAGCGAGAATGCGGCCTTCGTCCGGTACCCAGCCGGAGCCGTCCAATCAGGAAGCCGGGCGCCGTGTAATGACACGACGCCCTGCTTTCTGATTGGCCGAGCTTGGTCACAGATGGACATGAGTTACTCACCAGTAACCTTCTGGATCTATCCGATAATAGGCTATTGTTATACTTGACATATTTAATACTAAGACCTGGACATGTCACTACTGTTAAAGGAGAACTACGAGGTCGGGGCTTTTCCCCATAGTTCTCCTTAGGGTAACGGGAGGACACAAACTAGCGTCCTCCCGTCACCCTAAGCTCAGTATATAGGGAGCTACAGCTCGCGGTATACTGAGACGCCGCAGCCGGAGCGGATCCCGACAATTATGCCTGGATCCGCCCAGCTTCGTGAGTGACAGCTGGCTCTGCCTATCTAGAGGCAGAAGCTGTACCCGCCCCCTCCCCCGTCCGTTCCGCCAGTCAGCGCTGGCGGAGCGGGGAGGGGGAATCCAGCCCCTCCCCCTGTCACGGCAGAGAGCCGTGATAGGATCGAGAAGTGAGCGAACGCCGGTATGTGTTCTCTCACCTCCCGATCTACTGAGCCGACCTGTGACAGTCTCATTGTCACAGGTCGGCTAGAACCCCCCCTCATAGTTCTCCTTTAAGCTTTTTGCCTGAAGTGATGAATCTTCTTTCCTGGAATCTATTAAACCTCATTTATCAACAACATTACACTCGCATCATAAATCCGGTGCAAATATATTCCGGGCAAGTTCAAACACTCGCCATCGCTATGATAAATTCCCCCCTTATGTGTCTAAAGAAAATGAGATTTATTATCAAGGCTTAGGCGGCATTGATAAATAAGGCGCAAATAACGTGGACCATGTGTCACTTAAAGAGATAGGACAGAAAAGTGGAGCAACTCCCTCGATAATTTCCCCCCAGTATATCTTAATGGACTGAAGAATACAGTGTTGATGTGGCAGGTCCAGTGGCAGGCTGAGCGTAGCAGCATCTTGGTGCTTTTTGAAATGAGTGAATATGATTGGGTAACCACCTGGCACGGGCTTCTCTGTTACTCAATAGTGGCATTACGAATGTCCCGGACCCACTTACTTGGCAATAAATGTCCTAGGCGCAGGGTGACGTTCTTGTCATTGGATGGTGTGAATGATGGGCCCCAGTCACTTTGAGTATATTTTAAGTGTTTTAATGGCACATGCATGAAGATAAGGCGGGAAGGAGGATGAAGGGAGAACAGGATACCTGAAGAGTTACATCAAACACAGTCCTTGGTCATCTGCGCAGACCTATATTGGACCTATATGGGTTGGACTTGATGGACATATGTCTTTATTCAACCCCAAATACTATGTAACTATGTAACTCTAACTTTCTGGGTCCCTATACTGGCTGGATCCTTAAACATTATATTTCGCTTCTTGTCGAACTCAGGCTCCTGTGTATGCTTGGTCTTAGAGATGAAGGAAGGAAAGCTATGGGAAGGTTCCTGTGGGGCTTCCCTGCTCAGTCATTCACCATGCCTGTGGAGGACAACTGCAGCTTTTCTTCCTCAAGGCCTGGTAGCACTCCATGATAGCCAGTATCTTAGGGACACCTCCCAAGAAGGGAGATCCCCACAGCTTCTCACATCCCTATGCCCTAAGGAGATGACGTATGGTCACAAATCCATCCTCTCAGGGCAGAAGCCCAGGAGAGAAGACCCGGTGCCAGGAAGTGTCTCAGATATTTAATAGCTCTCCCAGCATGCATAGTAGGCTCCCCAGACCTGCTGATTGGCCAGGTACTAAACACCCTTATGATGAAGTGTTATCTCTAGCACATCCTACTCAGGGCCGGATTCACTCTCTCTGCTGCCCCAAGGCCAGGTTCCTCAATGCGCCCACCTACCTGCCAACCCCCCCATGGAGGATGGCAGACCTGCAGGCTGCATACAATGTCAGCAAGATCACTTGTACAAAACAAGCAGCTGGTTTTCACGTTGTACATTTAACTCTGCTTGCCCAAAGCAGGGCTAAATGTAGAAAACATCTACCTGTCCGGGAATCGGGAGATAGGAATTACACACCCATGCTGCCCCTCTACTCCCTGCTGCCCCGAGGCTGGGTCTTGTGGGAAATCCGGCCCTGACTGTGGGTACTTTATGCCAGTGCAGCCCGTGCAGGGTACATCAATAGAGTCTACCCAAGACTTCTCTAGGGGCCCTGTGTCATGTGACACTGACCAGAAACAGGAAGTAAGGATCGATTTTCCCTCTCTCCACTCCAGCTGTGTCTGGAGACAGGAAGTGAATGAAGATCTCCCCAACGTAGGCACAGACATAAAAAAAAAGCCAAACCGACTGGCGTTGTAACACTTCCATACTCCATCCAAAGGTTCCTGATACCTGCTTGTAGACCTAAGTCCTGATACCTGCTTGTAGACCTAAGTCCTGATACCTGCTTGTAGACCTAAGTCCTGATACCTGCTTGTAGACCTAAGTCCTGATACCTGCTTGTAGACCTAAGTCCTGATACCTGCTTGTAGACCTAAGTCCTGATACCTGCTTGTAGACCTAAGTCCTGATACCTGCTTGTAGACCTAAGTCCTGATACCTGCTTGTAGACCTAAGTCCTGATACCTGCTTGTAGACCTAAGTCCTGATACCTGCTTGTAGACCTAAGTCCTGATACCTGCTTGTAGACCTAAGTCCTGATACCTGCTTGTAGACCTAAGTCCTGATACCTGCTTGTAGACCTAAGTCCTGATACCTGCTTGTAGACCTAAGTCCTGATACCTGCTTGTAGACCTAAGTCCTGATACCTGCTTGTAGACCTAAGTCCTGATACCTGCTTGTAGACCTGTTGCCATTACCTGCTTGTAGACCTAAGTCCTGATACCTGCGTGTCGTCCTGTTGCTGTTACCTGTATTTAGCTATTTGCTCCTGTTATATGTTATAGTTGTTGGGGGTTATATTCAGTTGGGGTCACGTTGCTTATTCATGTTTGCTTTTGGGTGTTTTGCATTAGGGCTGTTACTGATTTAAAATTTCCTGTTCGATTAATCGATTTTTTTTAAAAAAATCGATTAATCGATTAATTTCGATTAATTATAACGCACACACAGATCCAACTACTTTTAGCTGATCTGCTTGCATTGCAACTCTGCATTAGTCAGTGGTAAATGTGGTATACACTGTAAACATGTACACTTTAAAATAAATTGAAGGGAATTTATCAAAACTGGAGCAGACAAAATCTGGAGCAGCTGTGCACGGCGACCAATCAGCATCCACCTTTTATTTTCAAAGCTTAACTGAACAAACTGAAGAGAGAAGCTGATTGGTTGCCATAGACAACTGCTCCAGATTTTTTCGCTCCCGTTTTGATAAATCCCCCCAAAATGAATCCAAAACAATCATCATTTCCCGGCTTCCCGATTAACAAGAAAGTCCCCTCTTACCTTATTATGTGCAGCCTGCCACCCCCGGGGCCTCTCCAGCGAGAATGCGGCCTTCGTCCGGTACCCAGCCGGAGCCGTCCAATCAGGAAGCCGGGCGCCGTGTAATGACACGACGCCCTGCTTTCTGATTGGCCGAGCTTGGTCACAGATGGACATGAGTTACTCACCAGTAACCTTCTGGATCTATCCGATAATAGGCTATTGTTATACTTGACATATTTAATACTAAGACCTGGACATGTCACTACTGTTAAAGGAGAACTACGAGGTCGGGGCTTTTCCCCATAGTTCTCCTTAGGGTAACGGGAGGACACAAACTAGCGTCCTCCCGTCACCCTAAGCTCAGTATATAGGGAGCTACAGCTCGCGGTATACTGAGACGCCGCAGCCGGAGCGGATCCCGACAATTATGCCTGGATCCGCCCAGCTTCGTGAGTGACAGCTGGCTCTGCCTATCTAGAGGCAGAAGCTGTACCCGCCCCCTCCCCCGTCCGTTCCGCCAGTCAGCGCTGGCGGAGCGGGGAGGGGGAATCCAGCCCCTCCCCCTGTCACGGCAGAGAGCCGTGATAGGATCGAGAAGTGAGCGAACGCCGGTATGTGTTCTCTCACCTCCCGATCTACTGAGCCGACCTGTGACAGTCTCATTGTCACAGGTCGGCTAGAACCCCCCCTCATAGTTCTCCTTTAAGCTTTTTGCCTGAAGTGATGAATCTTCTTTCCTGGAATCTATTAAACCTCATTTATCAACAACATTACACTCGCATCATAAATCCGGTGCAAATATATTCCGGGCAAGTTCAAACACTCGCCATCGCTATGATAAATTCCCCCCTTATGTGTCTAAAGAAAATGAGATTTATTATCAAGGCTTAGGCGGCATTGATAAATAAGGCGCAAATAACGTGGACAATGTGTCACTTAAAGAGATAGGACAGAAAAGTGGAGCAACTCCCTCGATAATTTCCCCCCAGTATATCTTAATGGACTGAAGAATACAGTGTTGATGTGGCAGGTCCAGTGGCAGGCTGAGCGTAGCAGCATCTTGGTGCTTTTTGAAATGAGTGAATATGATTGGGTAACCACCTGGCACGGGCTTCTCTGTTACTCAATAGTGGCATTACGAATGTCCCGGACCCACTTACTTGGCAATAAATGTCCTAGGCGCAGGGTGACGTTCTTGTCATTGGATGGTGTGAATGATGGGCCCCAGTCACTTTGAGTATATTTTAAGTGTTTTAATGGCACATGCATGAAGATAAGGCGGGAAGGAGGATGAAGGGAGAACAGGATACCTGAAGAGTTACATCAAACACAGTCCTTGGTCATCTGCGCAGACCTATATTGGACCTATATGGGTTGGACTTGATGGACATATGTCTTTATTCAACCCCAAATACTATGTAACTATGTAACTCTAACTTTCTGGGTCCCTATACTGGCTGGATCCTTAAACATTATATTTCGCTTCTTGTCGAACTCAGGCTCCTGTGTATGCTTGGTCTTAGAGATGAAGGAAGGAAAGCTATGGGAAGGTTCCTGTGGGGCTTCCCTGCTCAGTCATTCACCATGCCTGTGGAGGACAACTGCAGCTTTTCTTCCTCAAGGCCTGGTAGCACTCCATGATAGCCAGTATCTTAGGGACACCTCCCAAGAAGGGAGATCCCCACAGCTTCTCACATCCCTATGCCCTAAGGAGATGACGTATGGTCACAAATCCATCCTCTCAGGGCAGAAGCCCAGGAGAGAAGACCCGGTGCCAGGAAGTGTCTCAGATATTTAATAGCTCTCCCAGCATGCATAGTAGGCTCCCCAGACCTGCTGATTGGCCAGGTACTAAACACCCTTATGATGAAGTGTTATCTCTA
This sequence comes from Nanorana parkeri, assembly GCF_000935625.1. NCBI lineage: Eukaryota > Metazoa > Chordata > Amphibia > Anura > Dicroglossidae > Nanorana > Nanorana parkeri. The sequence goes on along the minus strand of NW_017309152.1, from coordinate 15,516 downwards.
GCACATCCTACTCAGGGCCGGATTCACTCTCTCTGCTGCCCCAAGGCCAGGTTCCTCAATGCGCCCACCTACATGCCAACCCCCC
>NW_017309152.1:3901-15174 GCF_000935625.1 Nanorana parkeri | reverse complement strand
CCCCCCCCCCCCCCCCCCCTGGAGAATGGCAGACCTGCAGGCTGCATACAAGTAATCTCAGCGACATTGCCGGGATCACTTGTATAAAACAAGAGGCGGCTTCCCCGCTGTACATTTAGCTCTGCTTGCCCAAAGCCGGGCTTAATGTAGAAAACAACTACACGCCTGGCACCTGGAACTGCATGTCCCGGGCATCGGGAGATAGGAATTCCACACCCCTGCTGCCCCTCTACTCCCTGCTGCCCCTCTACTCCCTGCTGCCCCAAGGCCGGGCCTTGGTTGGCCTTGTGGGAAATCCGGCCCTGATCCTACTGGAGCACACCCAACACAGCCTGTGACTAATAACACTGCACACTTAGAGGACACAAGCCAGCACACAGCTAAGCTGACTATCCTTACACTGATAGATCACAAACAAAGGCGGAGCATTAGGAAAAATACTAAATCCCTACAATGATACAATGTAACAAAAATGTACAACCAGCAAAGTTCCAGCATTCTCCTCACATGTGCTCTGGAGCCACAACTTCTTGTAGTTCACATGATTATGTGCTGTACAACCTCCCTCTCATGCTTCAATGTTTGTGGGCAGGGCTACAATGGGTGCAGCAAGAGGGCGGTCATGAATTCAGGGAACACACTGGCCGCATGTTCACCAAGGTCATTCATCAGACACAAATATCACCAATCACGGTGTTCTTGTTGGGTGGCCGGCTGTACAAGATAAATGTGTGAAATGAAAGCGGCTCAGCAGGTCGGCTCTGCGTTCCCTCAGTCGTTAGTTGTGCTTGTTCAGTTAAAACTGAGAAACAAATCTGTTGTTTTTCCCCAGATATTCCGACATTCATCAGAACTTTCTCCAGCAGCCTCAGAGTGGCTCACACCAAACTGACAGCGAGGCCTCTGGAGGAACCCCAAAGTGTCAGGGTGGAGAATTTACCGGAGAACACATCTGAGATGCACCTGGCAGCTTTCTTCGAGAGCCCAAAACAAGGAGGAGGAAGAGTAGAAGAAACTGTGATGTTACCGGAGGAAAGAGCCGCATTGATCACGTTTCATGATGCAGCAGGTGAGTTCACAGGGTGAGACTCAAGAGAACAGCGGAGAGCAAGACTGAACCTTCACCTCTTAATGGTCTGATATTGTCCCTGATGGCACTTGGTGGTGGGGTGGAACCAGGGGCTGACTGGCAACTTTTAGCCCAGAATATGCGGAGGGCGGGCGGCTGGCCGGGTGCAGGTGGCAGCGGCCCTTCGCGATGGCATCAGAGAGGCCCGGGGGGCAATTGCCACCCTGCCCCCCGGCCCAGTCCGCCCCTGGGTGGAACCATTTGGGGCCAACATCAGAGTGTTCATACTCAGCCTAATCCATGCAAGCAATGCTCCCAGATTGAGAATGAGCAGATCTGGCCAAGGGATTGGTTATGAGCAGCCTTTGTTTAATGGCAATGTCAACTTTTTTTACCCATCAAATAATCTGCCATGTAATATTGTTGGCCAACAGATTACAAAAAACTGTTTTGACACTTTCACTTCAGAAAGTCACTAAGAATGTATTTATACACGGCTGATATACTGTATTCTGCAGATCATTGCGGAGCACATTGATCATTCAAATACACAGTAACTTTTGAACTAAAATTTGGTAAAATTGGGTTATGAAAGCCATAAAAACACAGGAAGAAAATACAAACATTCTGACTGAGCCCTGGTACGGAATGAAACCCCAGACCTCTCCACCCAAAGCCTCCATAGCAGCCACTAAGTCACCACATTGCCCTGTCATGTTACCAGTTGTTTTGAATTCTGAAATGAATGATATTTAACCAACCACTTTGAAGAACCTAATGTAAGTGATAAGTGTCGCTTGATCGTGAACCATCTGCTTGTTTCCTTCTCTTCCAGATGTTAAAAGAGTTTTGGAGAAGGAGCATGTGTTTTCCAAGAGAAAGATATCCGTGTTCCCTTACTACCCCATGCTGAGTATAGCACTGTATGGGCAGCAAGGACCTTGTATAGAAATACCAAAGCCCATAGAGTTCAATATCAGTCCCTACATATTGCAACATATCTGTAGTAATGAAGGATTAAAGAACAACATAGCTAAGAAGATGGCGGATAAACACTGTGAGATCAAATGGCCAGCTCAAGACTGCCAGAATCCTGCCCTTCAACTCATCTTCCCTCCTTCCTCGGCCACTCATCTCAGGTCTGCGGCAAAACTTGTGCCGAAATGGAATGAGGAGGTTTGGAATGAATTCTCACTTCTCATATCAAAGTTCACAGTAAAAGAATATAAAATGGATGAGTCGGTCTGGGAAGCTATCAGAGAACATGTCAGCAGCTCCACCTATGACAGAGTACTCATCAAACCTGACTTTGATTCAGACAAAGTTTTCTTGGCCGGAATGTCCAAGGATGTTACCGAGATTGACCCGACATTCAGACAATTGGTGGAGGAAACCTCAGAAAAGGTGGAAAGAAAGAATCAAACCAAAACTGAGATGTTATCCATGTCCCCAGCCCTCTATCAGATCATGTGTAACAGCGGCCTGAAGAAGAAGATACTGGACCAAGTTCCAGAGCTGAAGATGGACTATGATGTGCCAACAAAGAAAGCCCGGCTATCAGGACTGAGAGATGAGGTGCTCACTGCCAAATGTGAGATACTCAACCTCAAACAAGAAATGAAAAGTAAATCCATCCAGATGAATCCACATCTCGTTCAGTTCCTGAGATCCTCCGATAATGAGGACCTGTCCTGTCTGCTGTTTGTACGTCACAACATGAACGCACTGCTGGAGATTGATGATGACAATGTTAAACTGACGGCTTACTCAAAGAACGACTTGATGGAGGCTGAAGAACAAATGAAAGAAGAACTGGTTCACCGGGAACTTCCTGTGGAAGACAAAAGTCTGCTGAAAACTCCAGAGTGGAGAAGTCTCCAATCCCATCTCCTCCAGTCATTTAATGCAGAGAGCTTGACAGTCCAGATTCTGGAATCTTCTTCTGGGACAGAGGACAATGTGGTTATCAGCGGCCTGTCTTCAAGTGTACAAATATGCTACGAGCAGGTCGGTGACTTCCTGGAGAAGAACACCACCACACAGGCAGAGATTCCAGTCCAAGGATCGGCCATAATGAAGTTCATTTGGGAGGAAAGAAAGGAGATTTTGGAGAAGATAAAGAAAAATGTAAATGTAACAAAAAATGAGAACAACGTATGTGTGTCGGGCCCGCGGGTGAAGGTTCGAGAGGCAGAAAATGACATTAGGGACATTGTGGACTCACTTCACTGTGATGTTCTGCGGATTGACAAACCGGGAGCCAAGAAATTTTGGAATGCCAATAAAGAATTGCACGTTACAGCCGCAAGGACAAACTTCCATTGTGTGATAGTTCTGGAGGAGGCCGGTGTGGAGGAGAATCTATTTAGTAAATCACGATTTGAAATGAACCTTTCTAAGGGTCTGACCCTCTCTGTATATAAAGATGACCTGTGCCGTCACAATGTAGATGTCATTGTGAACGCAGCCAATGAAGATCTGAAACATATTGGGGGGTTGGCAAAAGCTATTCTGGATGCAGCAGGACATAAACTCCAAGATGACTGCGATAAGATTATCAGGAAGGATGGAACATTGTCCACCGGCGATTCAGTCATCACCGAGGCCGGGAAATTGCCGTGCAAACAGGTCATACACACAGTCGGTCCCCGGTGGGACTCACGTTCTCCCTCCAGATGTGAAAGGCTTCTACGAAGGGCGATCACCACCAGTCTACAGCTGGCCTCCGAGAAGGGTCACAGTTCAATAGCAATCCCAGCCGTCAGCTCCGGGGTGTTTGGATTTCCCTTAAAGTTATGTGTGGAAAACATATTGGAAGCTATACGGGACTACACAGAGACGCCGGGACTACAGAGCACTTTACAGAGGATCCATCTGGTGGACACCAAAGACGAAACTGTCAACATTTTCTCCCAGGTCACAAAGGCCAAATTTGGTAACCAGACCAGCACCGTGCCATCTACAGCAACGGCACCCCAGCCGAGCCCAAGAGTGGCAGAGAGCCCACAACGGCGAGTGAGTAAAGGGAACGCTGTGATGACCAAGGGAGGACTGAAGATCAAACTGCTTCAGAAGAACATTGAGGACTGTTCGGTATGTAGATCCACCAACAGTTTAGGTTTCAGATTGATAGAGGGGAGGAGCAGAACCTTTGTCAAGTCTTTATTGCTGCGTGAGTCCAGGGCCGGATTTATTACTTTTTAATCACCTTTTTTTTTTAATTTAATATTTTTTTTTAAAATCAATGTCATTTTTTCCCCCACCTAACTTTATTGCTATCACACAGGAGATAACAAGCCCCTGTGTGATAGCAAGGTAGACGGCCGCAACTCCTCCCCCCAGCTGTCAGATACTTCCTCCGGCATCCTGTTAATGTGGATTGACGTCGAAAGGAAGGATCTGACAGCGGCGGACCGTAGTGTGCGACCGCCGGACACCTTACACCGGCGCCCGCAACTTCCCCACAAGGTCACCGCTGCCGCCCCGAGGCCGGGCCTCGGTGGCCTTGTGGGAAATCCGGGCCTGTGTGTGTCCCCTTTTGGGGAAAATTCTTCTTGCTTCCTGTCAAAGTTTGATGAGAGGAAGTGAAAGGAAAATACCCAACAGGGACAACGACCGCAATAAAACCTAACAGCGGTTCTAACCCTTCCCAAATTTACTTATAAAATGTGTTTTACACGCCGCCTGTTACCCTTCATGTGGTGGCTGCATTCGTTTTATCACGCTAACAACATTTTCAGGCAGTACGGAAAATATCCGCCAGGAATTCAGTGCACCGTACTGTGAGCCGAGCACACAATGTTATCTCTCTTTTGTAATCCGCCAGTTTAATGGAGATGAACAAAGGCAGCGTGGCTGACAATCATGGCTGCCTCCAGAGATACAGAGGAGGAGTAAGTGTAGACACAAAGGGGCAGGAAATGTTATTCGCAGGATCTCCAGGCAGTGGCGACTCTAGGAACAATATATAGGGGGGGCACATAAGATACCACAGTCAGATCTGGGGGGGCACTAATAATTTTCATTGCATGTCGCAACCGATGGGCGCCGAGAGCTGATTTAATTGCGGATGGCATCTGCGCCCTGCAGTTGCGACAGAAGCTGCATACAGCATGTGCTGGTTACTACTTAAACTGGCCCGCTGTGTGGACCTTCTGACAAGATACGCTATTAGCATAGCGAGGAAGTCGGCTGCGCATTTTGCATCACTCCCGCTACGCTAATAGCGTATCTTCTCAGAAGCTGCACACTGCGCGCCGGTTTAAGTAGTAACCAGCGCATGCTGTATGCAGCTTCTGACAGCATAGTAGACGGGAGGCTGCACTTGTCGGTGGATCCAGGGATCAGGAAAATATTTTATTTTATGTTATGTTTTTTAAATGCGTGTGTTCGCAGGGTCTGGGGCCTTTAATTTTATGGGGGATTTTTAATTTTAGTTTATTTAACTTTTTATTTTTTTACATTTTTACTTTTTATTTATTTAACTTTTGTATTTTTTATTTATTTAACTTTTTTACATTTTTACATTTTATTAATTTAACTTTATTTTTTTAACTTTTTTAATTTTAGTTTATTTTATTTTTTTAAACTTTTTTTTTTTTTTACTTCATTGCTGGAAGCAATAGCCAGCCTGCTATTGGATATTTCAAATTGCAATAGCCAAAAACAGGCTGACTACTGCACCCTCGCACTGCCTGCTGTCAATCAGCAGACGAGGGACCTGAAGTTTTCTATCAGGTCCACCTCTGTTGATTGACAGCAGGCAGTGGGCGGGTGCAATAGCCAGCCTGTTATTGGCTACCTGACTCTGCAGAAGCAGCATAGTAGCAGCAAGCAGCTGGTGCCCAAAGCTGAATAATAGGGGCCCAACGCTGAAGTGCTGTCCTCTGCAAAGGCTCCCCACCTCAGCGTCGGGCCCCTATTATTACGTTTTGGGCACCAGCTGCTTGCTGCTACTGTGCTGATGCAGAGATCAGTACAGTAGCAGCAAGCAGGTGGTGCCAAAGGCTGAATAGGGGCCCGACGCTGTGGTAGGGGCTAGGGAAGCCTTTGCAGAGAACAGCTGCTGTCCTCTGCAAAGGCTTGGCCTTCCACCACCCCAGGGTCGGGCCCCTATTCAGTCTTGAGCACCAGGCCAGCTGCTTGCTTTACCTGTGGTGATCTCTGCAGAAACCCCCCCAACGTCGGCCATATAAACTAAGCTTAAATTAGTATTTATGGCCGGGGCCTGAGTAGTTGGTGCCACACCCCTAAGAACTTTGGTATAAAAAGGAAAGAAAAAAGATGGGGGGGTTTTTTGGGCACCTAATGACAAATCCAAAGCAATTTAGCAGTAAAAAAGTATTTTTAATCTTAGTAATATTTTAAAAGATTGATTCATACAGTGCAAGTAATAAAAACAACCGGCTGATCAGATGTCTCCTTATACGCTCACTCCATTTATACCGCCCATTTCAAGAAAGACATGATAGCATGATTGAAAAATTAATTGAATACATGATTGAAAAATTAATTTGGGTTCATTAAAAAGTGGAGGGACATAGGCTTTGCTCACTCCACCTATGAACATCCCATTCAAGAATACATGATAGAATGGTTAATTAATAGCATGATTAGAATAATAGATACATGAATAAGGATGGTTGAGAATAGGGGAGCGAATATTGTCTCGACGTTTCGCGCTCAGAGGCGCTTCTTCATGAGATGGAGAGAATCAATTTAGCAGGCTGACGTGCGTGTATCCAAGACGGCCCCAACCGGGCAGTACACCAAAACAGTCCTCCCAGGGGAGAGGGAGAGGAGCGAGGACCAAACCCTGCGCGGTACTGGGTACGGGTGGCTCGGAGGTGTTTGGAGGACATGAGTCCCTGTGCGTTTGTGGGGCCTCCATGTGAGGCAGTGTCTAGGTGAACAAGTGACCCAAATCCTGCGGTTCTTTACTCCATACAAGGCTTCCCTATTATTCTATGCCTCCCACCTCAAACTGCTCGACACAGGGTTCCTCTGAGCGCGAAACGTTGAGACAATATTCGCTCCCCCATTCTCAACCATCCTTATTCATGTATCTATTATTCTAATCATGCTATTAATTAACCATTCTATCATGTATTCTTGAATGGGATGTTCATAGGTGGAGTGAGCAAAGCCTATGTCCCTCCACTTTTTAATGAACCCAAATTAATTTTTCAATCATGTATTCAATTAATTTTTCAATCATGCTATCATGTCTTTCTTGAAATGGGCGGTATAAATGGAGTGAGCGTACAAGGAGACATCTGATCAGGCGGTTGTTTTTATTACTTGTACTGTATGTGAATCAATCTTTTAAAATATTACTAAGATTAAAAATACTTTTTTACTGCTAAATTGCTTTGGATTTGTCATTAGGTGCCCAAAAAACCCCCCATCTTTTTTCTTTCCTTTTTCTATCATATAAACTAAGCTGCTGTGCTGTCCCCCCAGCCCCAGACACCAAGCCTCAACTCCTGCTATCCCCCCAGCCAGCCCCAGACACATCTCACTCACCTGCTGCTGTTCCCTCTCCCCCCCAGCTCCAGATCATTGCAGACTTACCAGTGCAGTGACTTGACTTCACTTCACACTGCCACGAACAGCCATCAGGCTCTGCCACAAGCTCCGCGGCCGTCCCTGAGAAAAAAAACCCTTCCTGCACGTGGGCAGGAAGGTACCAAAACATCAAATTGGACGGGGGTGTTGAGACGTACCAACTGTTCCGTTCGACCGCGGCGGACCCTGCAAGGACACCTTGCCGATCCCTGGCGGGGGGGGGCACACGGGGGGGGGGCAAGTGATAACCTAGGGGGGGCACTTGCCCCCCTGTAGCGACGCCACTGTCTCCAGGTGAAAAGAGCCAAATGAAATAAAAAGAATGCAGCCGACACATCTAAAGCTACAATGTATCAAATCTTTATTTTGGGGTTTGATTCACTATAAGTCCCTCCCTGTCCTCGGTGTGCAGCAGAAGAGACGGCTCACCTCTCCCTATGTGTGGAAGGAAACCTGTGTGTGGAGCTGCACACTGTGGACTTGAATCAGATAATATTGTATAAGATTCTATATAATGTATAGTAGTATGCGGGTATATACCTGCCCTGATAAGGAAATGTAACAGTAGAAGGATGATACTCATCACTATATATACTCATCATTATACATACTCATCACTATATACTCATCACTATATACTCATCATTATATATACTCATCATTATACATACTCATCACTATATACTCATCATTATATATACTCATCACTATATATACTCATCACTATATACTCATCATTATATACTCATCACTATATACTCATCACTATATATACTCATCACTATATATACTCATCACTATATACTCATCATTATATACTCATCACTATATATACTCATCACTATATACTCATCATTATATACTCATCACTATATATACTCATCACTATATACTCATCACTATATATTCACTATAATAGGTACCTCTAATTTGGGATATTTTTCTTTCCTGATTTGGAACAAATAAGAATTCCAAAGTCTGGGGGTTTTTTTGGACCTGTTCAAATTCAATTCATTTCCCCGAATATCCCATAATAATAATAACATTTGTCATCTCTTTCCATGGCAGACGGATGTCATTGTGAACAGTGTAGGATCTGATCTGGATCTGAATGCCGGCGCCATATCTGCAGCCTTGTTCAATCGGGCCGGCTCCGAGATCCAGCGGCTTCTGAATGATGAAAGTCGGGGCGCGCAGGGGGTAGCAGGATCTGTGTACAGCACCGACGGCTGCAACCTCAACTGTCAGGAGGTTCTCCATGTTGTGACCCCTCACTGGGACAGCGGACAAGGAACATCAGAAACGGTACGTTCAGGTCTGCAGAGGGGGGTGGGGAATGGAGTGTGGTCACTAAAGCTGCTCATATACACAGAGATTTCCTATGTTTAACCTATGGACTGAGCAAAGAAATCAGATCCCTCCATTAGATCCCTTTATCATACCCCTCCATCGGATCCCTCCATCAAATCCCTCCATTAGATCCCCCCATTAGATCCCTCCATTAGATCCCCCCATTAAATCCCCTCCATTAGATCCCCTCCATCAGACCCCTCCATCAGACCCCTCCATCAGATCCCTCCATCAGATCCCTCCATCAGAACCCCCCATTAGATCCCCCCATTAGATCCCTCCATTAGATCCCTCCATTAGATCCCTCCATTAGATCCCCTCCATTAGATCCCCTCCATCAGATCCCTCCATTAGATCCCTCCATCAGACGCCTCTATTAGATCCCTCCATCAGACCCCTCCATCAGATCCCTCCATCAGACGCCTCTATCAGACCCCTCCATCACATCCCCAACCATAATGAAGCCATCGCATGGAACATTTTATTGGTGGGTCTTTAGGAGGAACTTCAGACAATCTCCAGAGGTTCTCACCTTTCCCTACTATACATAAACCTTTGGCTGGGGTTCCTCTTTGTACCTTTTCTGATCTTACTATGGGGCCACATGGACATAAAATTGGGCCATTTCGAGATGAGGTACAAAATACCATTTGTCTTCATTGTGGCTCTTTTTTTGTGATATTTGTGGATATTGATCACATTGTTGGGTTTTTATTGGGGTAAAACTTCTGTATGAAGACGTCCCTCATCTTTCATGATCTTGTTTGGTGGTTTCCTATGAGAAGTTTTGTCATGGCGATTAACTGTAACTTTCTGCCTTACAGTGAATGTAAAGGCTCTGACCATTTGGCAGCTGAAACTGAGACTTCCTGTAACTGCCGGCTTGGTTGGACAGCTTGGCCTGATACAGGAAGTGACAGAATCACAGATAATAACGGGGGGAAGGGTGGGACTCATACACATACCGCTGTATCCATGTCACTCATAGACCGCATCATAGATTTAATTTGCTCTTGGACTTTGTGTTTCAGATTCTTCGCACAATTATTAAACAATGTTTGACGCTGGCGGAGCAGAACCAGAGGACATCAATATCATTTCCAGCTTTTGGGACCGGCAATCTCGGCTTCCCGAAGCCTGTCGTGGCATTTGTGATGTTCGATGAGATTTCCCAGTTTAGCTGCAAAACCAGAGTGCAGAATCTTCAAGAAGTTGATTTGGTCCTAATCACTCTATTTTAATTATTTCTTATAATTTTTTAACTTTTTTTTTCTTACTTTTTATTTATTTTATTTTTTACTTTTTATTTTTTTTTATTAATTTTTATCAATTCCACAAATCACAAAAACAAGAAAACAAAAACAGTTAATTTAACCTAACAGATAAGATAATACATCTAATATCCCATTCATCTCACATCTCTATAACCTTTCATCCTCACCCTCCCCCACACACATTTGATCAAACTTTTTTTTTTTTCATTTGACTTTATTGCTATCACACAAGAGCTAACAAGCCACTTTGTGATAGCATTTAGAGGTGACAGGTTCTCTTTATTGCCCGAGGCATGGGGCAAGGAAAAAAAAAATCTACCCGCCTGGCGGCTGTGCTGCTCCTCTATTCCCTGCTACCCCAAGGCCTGGCCTCGGTGGCCTTGTGGGAAATCCAGCCCTGGACTCATACATACACACATACCGCTGATCCATGTCACTCATAGACTGCATCCAGGGGCGTAACTAGAAATCACAGGGCCCCATAGCAACATTTTGTATGGGGCCCCGTGATTGCTAGTTATGCCACTTGCAGAGCCCACCTGATATACCAAACAGCCCACCTGAGAGTGACCCTGCACAGCCCGCCATAGACTCTCTATAGTGGGCTCTGCAGGGTCTCAGATGGGCTGCACACCTCTTACCTGTCAGCGCTGTCCGCCTCCGTGGTCACCGGGCCCCGCCTCCTCTTCCGTCCCCGGGCCCCGTCTCCTCTTCTATCGACGGGCCCCGTCTGCTCTTAGGTCGCTGGCCAGTGATGTAAGAGGAGGCGGGGTTGCTCTTAGACGGGCCCCGCCTCCTCCTTCACTGCGAACGCCGGCCTCTTCTGCCGCAGCTGGTGGCTGTCACTGACACAGTGATCTTCACAGCCGCTGAGGAGCTGTGTCAGTGACAGCCAGCACCCTTACATGCCATAGCCAACCAGGCGGCCCACACCGCCTCAGAGGGATGCCCTGGCCGGTCCCCCCTGTGTCCGGGCCCCATAGCGGCCGCCTGGGTCGCTATGGCGATTGTTA
>NW_017309152.1:2184-3367 GCF_000935625.1 Nanorana parkeri | reverse complement strand
CGACTGCCAGAGGATCCCGACACGCAGGGCACCTCTGACAGTCGCCGGCCAGCTAAATTAGGACGCCACCTGGAGCTCCTCCCACCGGATCAGCGCTGACTCGCCGCTGCTCTCCCGCGCCGAAGGTAAGTGAAGAAAAAAAAAACATGCTGATAGGGAGCAGGCCCAGCGCTACAGGGGGTCGGGAGGGGGCACAAAAATTCAACTTTGCCTGTCTAGGTAAAAATCCTAGCACCGGCCCTGCCCGGAGGGACCCTCAAAATGACTCTGGAGTCTCAGGGAACCCGTGCTAATAATGATAAATAGCGCTGTACATAGGAGCACTGTCAGTAAGCTGTTAAAAGGTTTAAATAAAAAAAATAAAGAATATGGCAAACCTGAATATTTGACACCCAGAGCCAGTTATTTTACATCTTCCCCTTGCTCTATACAATAAAATCATGAAATTGAATAATAACGGCCGGAAAAGAAACACAGAGTGTGCAAAATTGTAACATCCCCTCACATTAGTCAATGGAAACGTTGGGGAAATATCCCTTTGTGGCCAGTGGAGAAATGCCCCCTTGTGGCCAGTGGAGAAATGCCCCCTTGTGGCCAGAGGAGAAATGTCCCCTTGTGGCCAGTGGAGAAATGCCCCCTTGTGGCCAGTGGGGAAATGCCCCCTTGTGGCCAGTGGGGAAATGCCCCCTTGTGGCCAGTGGGGAAATGTCCCCTTGTGGCCAGTGGAGAAATGCCCCCTTGTGTCCAGTGGGGAAATGCCCCCTTGTGGCCAGTGGGGAAATGTCCCCTTGTGGCCAGTGGGGAAATGTATTCTTGTGGCCAGTGAAGAAATGCCCCCTTGTGGCCAGTGGGGAAATGCCCCCTTGTGGCCAGTGGGGAAATGCCCCCTTGTGGCCAGTGGGGAAATGTCCCCTTGTGGCCAGTGGGGAAATGTCCCCTTGTGGCCAGTGGAGAAATGCCCCCTTGTGTCCAGTGGGGAAATGCCCCCTTGTGGCCAGTGGGGAAATGTCCCCTTGTGGCCAGTGGGGAAATGTATTCTTGTGGCCAGTGAAGAAATGTCCCCTTGTGGCCAGTGGAGAAATGCCCCCTTGTGGCCAGTGGGGAAATGCCCCCTTGTGGCCAGTGGGGAAATGTCCCCTTGTGGCCAGTGGGGAAATGCCCCCTTGTGGCCAGTGGGGAAATG
>NW_017309152.1:879-1817 GCF_000935625.1 Nanorana parkeri | reverse complement strand
CCCCTTGTGGCCAGTGGAGAAATGCCCCCTTGTGGCCAGTGGGGAAATGCCCCCTTGTGGCCAGTGGGGAAATGCCCCCTTGTGGCCAGTGGGGAAATGTCCCCTTGTGGCCAGTGGAGAAATGCCCCCTTGTGTCCAGTGGGGAAATGCCCCCTTGTGGCCAGTGGGGAAATGTCCCCTTGTGGCCAGTGGGGAAATGTATTCTTGTGGCCAGTGAGGAAATGTCCCATTGTGGCCAGTGGAGAAATGCCCCCTTGTGGCCAGTGGGGAAATGCCCCCTTGTGGCCAGTGGAGAAATGCCCCCTTGTGGCCAGTGGGGAAATGCCCCCTTGTGGCCAGTGGGGAAATGTCCCCTTGTGGCCAGTAGGGAAATGTCCCCTTGTGGCCAGCGGAGAAATGCCCCCTTGTACTGGTGATCAGTGTAGAGGTGACCCCTTACTTTGCATGTCAGTGGGAAATTGCCCCCATACATTGGTAGTCAATGCGGCTAGGAGATCAGTCTGCTCTCTGCTCATGGAACCCCTGGCAGCCTCCGGAGGTTTCCTAGGGTTCCACGAATTCCTGGTTAAGGACGCCTGGTCTACAGGTTGGGTATTCCCACATGGCATTGGATGGGTAGGGGTCCTGCTTCTCATCCCCTGCTGGCACAGGCCCTGACACATTAGGTGGAGATGGCGCGGGAGCGGAGTTGTTGGGAAGAGTTCTATCTGAATAACAATTAAGAAGGTGAAGAATTCGGACCTTGCATCCTGCGGGAGTGCCGGTTGATAAGTAATGAGGGAGATGATACTTCAGGCAAACAACAAGCTTTACGTGGACACTATACACAGACAGGACAGTACACTGCGTGCTTTCCATTGATGAATGTTAGGAGCAGAGTCACAGATTACTTTGAACTTTTTTATATCATCTTTCCTTCCAGTGCAGAGTATTATAGC
>NW_017309152.1:0-537 GCF_000935625.1 Nanorana parkeri | reverse complement strand
TTTTTTATATCATCTTTCCTTCCAGTGCAGAGTATTATAGCAAGTCTCTCCCTTGTGGCCCCCTCACCTCCATATACTATGACTACCAGCCTCCGGATGCTCACCTGCCACACTGATACAGAAGCAGTCCCAGTTCTGGGGAGGAGAGGTCACTTCAAAGACTGCTGGCTGCCTAGGAGGTCTCACCATGACTCTGACATACAGTTCCACTGTCCTCACATGACCCATCACCAGTGCAGCGGGGGCAGGGGTGGCATGTCCTGCTTCGGGTATTAGGGGCTCACAATTAAAAAAAACCCCAATCAAATAAAGAAATACTGCTGTGTTAATGCTGGTGATAGACTGCATTATATATCAGGGCCCCTTGTAAAGCTTTGGGCCCAGACTGAACATGAATTGTCTCTGTTATATCTGCCAAGGTCAAGAAGATCAATAAAGAACTCCATTACTTCAATGCTCTATGGTATATACTATGTTTGAGGTATATAATATATATTATGTTTGAGGTATATGGTATATACTATGTTTGAGGTATAT
>NW_017309151.1:85550-95321 GCF_000935625.1 Nanorana parkeri | reverse complement strand
GAATGTAGAGGTCAGCGGTCAGTATGTATCCAGCGCAGAGGTCAGTGGGGGAATGTAGAGATGGGTAATTGAAGTCACCCATCACGACTACATTGCCCTCTCTCACAGCTATTCCTATCTGTGAGTGAAGATTGACTTCTCCCTCTTCCCCTATGTAGTGAGTGCCGCAAAGTCATCGTCTGATGTATTGTACGGGTACGGTGACTATCTTTTATGTTCTGCACACCACTGAGATTTGCTGATGCATGGCACAGTAGGTGACAGTCCAGGAGTCGACACCTCCATGGGGGTGCGGGGACAAGGGCTAACAGTTCTGCACCACCATGGAGGCTCCAGGGGGTGTTTGCCCTCCCCTGTGGGGTGGTGTGCTACCGTTTGCGCTGTGGAGCCAGAAACTGTGGGTGGAGATGGAGCTACGCGCATCCAGGGTACTACCCACAGGCCCAGCTTGGCTTTCCTCTCTGTTACCGACAGCACTATCCATGCACCCCCTCATTGCCCCGACGATAAGGTCGGCAAGGGCCACGTTTAGATCGACGGAGATCTCCCCACATCCTTCCCCCATGACACCGGTGATTGGTGATCCTGACTTCCCTCCAGATTTGGAGGGAGGTCGGATCCACCGTCTTCTGGAGGTGGGGAGATTCTGTCTCTGTGACTTCATGCTGGACAGAGAATGGATGTCTGTGGACTCCATTCGGAACCTAATTGATCCCCCTCTCGAGGTTTGGAGTGCCTTCCAGCTCCATCATTTCCTAGTCTCTGTGCCCGGCGGGGAGGAGTTATCACGCAGACTCACAGACTTTGAGTCCATGTGCCATCATGGGGTGCCGGTTAGACACTCTCTGTATTTGCTTTACAAACAGCTCTACTCGCCACCTTCAAATTTTTGTCCTCCTTTTATCAGGAAGAGGGAAACTGAGTTAGGCAGGTCTTTTACGGAACAACAGAGGAACACAGTCCTGTCCCTGGCCCATAGATCGTCCATGGCATGCAAATACCAAGAACAGGGGTATAAGATACTGACCAGTTGGTACCGAGTCCCACATGTACTTCACAAAATCAACAGTTTAAACCCACCGACCTGTTGGAGATGTAACCAGGCCCCTGGCACCATGCTTCATGTTTTTTGGGCATGTAAGGACATCCGTCCCTTTTGGACGGAGGTGAGGTCGATTGTCAAAGAAGTGGCATTAGAGGGGGCGTGGCCTGGACATGGGGCTGACCGGACGTGTGTGAAGAGAGCTTTTACGAGCCGAACAACGAGCTACGCCGTAGCACAGGTGCCCTCGCCTGCTGACACCCCAGGGAGCCCCCCTCGTGAGGATTCCCCAAGTAGCATGGAACCGTCTGCGTCCCCAACCGACTCCTTACCTGATCCCATAGTGCATAGGACACTAGGCCCCAGAGGTACGGATGTGAATAGGCCCAGGGACGTATTGTGTCGTGTACACTTCAATATAAAGGAGGAAATCCTGCGCAACGCATGGAGACAAGGTACTGTGGACTTTGACGGGGCGGAGGTCCAAATATTACCTGATGTATGCCCGCAAACCCTGTACAGAAGATGCCTTCTCAAGCCCCTTACAGATCTCCTACAGGCCAAGGGAGTACCCTATCGCTGGGGTTATCCATTCTCGATGACGATTGGTATGGGCGACGGATCTTTCAGACTTTGCCACCCACGCCAACTACTGGACCTTGCAGCTTACCTCGATTGTGAGCCCCTAGAATTGCCGGACTGGCTGGACACCTCATCCATGGATGGGGCAACCCCAATGCTTAGCAGGCCATCAAGATCCCAGAGAACTAGAAGCCGACGCCACCGATCCACCTCCAAGCCCATGAGAATGGAACGTCCTGGTGACCCGGAAAGTTGAGATGTTTGAGAGACGCTATTCACACAGCCACTCGAGATCGGCCCCGCAGGGATCCCTGGTGATTATGGCCCTATCTTACCCAGCTTTCAAGGGGGCAGTTGTTGTTATGAGCCATTATGTATTGCTAAGAGAGTGAGGGGAGTCGGATTGGGATGGATGTAGCAGGGTTCTTGGTAGCTAGCTGGGACACATCTAAGTTAACGGGAGGTCTGCAGGGTTTCAGTGAAGCCAAGTTTAAATGGATACTGGGGATGCATAAAGTGTTTAGCTAAAGGGGTAGGTGGTCCAGTGGCACGGGCTATGGGTTACCTACAGATACTAGACTCCCCAGAGGCCGGATAAATTGATGTCCCTTGGTTGTAGGTTGGGGATATTCTCAGTCTAGTGCCGGGAGGCGGCTGGGGTGGGATCAGGTCACGAGTTTACCTTGAATATACAAACACGTTGAGGTTGGGGCGTTTGGCTGATTCAGAGTTATCAATGGACTCCGTAACACACTCGGGCGGTTGCATTGTTCAGCCTTTTTTCCCCAAGTTTCAGGTGGTTCCTCTCCGAGTTGGAGTAAGCCCATAGGAACGCCTGTGTTAACATTGTTTCCTGTTAATTTACCTTTTTCCTTTCCGCACTAGGGTCAGACGTTGCCTCACCCGTGGTGTGACTAGTGCTCTTTTTCTCTTTCTGTCTCTTGCTTCTCTGTGTCCAGTCTTAGTGTTTGTTCTGTCCCCCGTATAGTGTCTTTGTCCAGCTCCCTTGCGTGTCTGTTTGTGCCCAGTCTCGGGAATCCGAGAGCTGACCTCCAGGAGGGGGGCCCGGCTTCCCGAGGACCGAAACCACCGGAGGGAACTGCAGTGGTCTGTCGGAGCACGCCAGCAGCGGGTCTACAGGAACGGTGAGCTAAGTTTAGAATCATGCCGATTATTAATGTGACCTCATTTAATGTTAGGGGGCTACATGTCCCAGAGAAAAGATCAAATATACTTAACGAGCTGTGGCGACAAAGGGCTCATGTAGCATTCCTACAGGAGACCCATTTTAAAGTGGGTCAAATACCCAAATTGGGTAACCACAGATATTCAACAGCCTACCATGCCCCATCCCTGGATTCCAAATCCAGCGGGGTGAGCATGGTGTTGACCAAATCCCTGCCATGGAACTATGTTGACCAATATGCAGACCCGGAGGGGAGAATGCTCTTAGTGAAAGGGGACCTACATGGTAATAGGGTAACCTTCGCCACAGTTTACGCCCCGAACTCTGGTCAGACCCAGTTCTTGGAATCCCTCTGGACACAGCTGGAGGCATTTGCAGAAGGATTGTGGATCTTAGGGGGGGATTTTAACCTTGTACTAGATCCTTCATTAGACTCCACGAAGGGTATCTCACAGATCTCGCACGCACAGAGGAAGAGAATCAAACGATCGATGTTTGATCTCCAGCTGATAGCCCCCTGGCGCATTCAGGACCCCTCTGGCAGAGACTATACGCATTATTCGGCTCCCCACAGATCATATTCGCGCATTGATTTTTTCCTGCTTCAGCACGCAGCGCTGCCGCTGGTGACTGGCACATCCATAGGCACCTCGGCCTTGTCTGATCACTCCCCGTACATCTAAGTGTACTTGTAGGGTAAAATATTCGCACGCCGTTTACCTGGCGGCTGAACGAATCCCTGATAATGGATGAGGAAGTCCTTGCAAATCTCAAAATGGAGCTTACACATTACTTCAGGGAAAATGCTGTCTCAATACAGAACCCGCTTACTGTGTGGGAAGCACATAAGTGTGTAATTAGAGGGGCATTGATCAGACTGGGCGCACAGCGGAAGCGGCAGCGCTTGCGTCGTGTAGATGAGCTCTATGCGCAGTTGAGAGACCTGGAACTCCGCCACAGAACAGCGTTAGATGGAGACCTCTTGACTGCATTGACCAAGACAAGACTGGAACTAAACAAACTCCTACTAGACAAAGTTAAGGCCCAGATATGTAGATCACGCCGTACGTTCTAGGAATTGGGAAATAAACCCGGGAAACTCCTAGCGCGCGCACTGCGAGACTCGCGCTCCCGTACATACATACCCTCGGTACACACGTCTGGGGGCGGGCTGGTCCACAAATCCAAAGAAATTTCAAGACAATTCCACGCGTTCTACACTGACCTGTACAACCTACGCTGGGACACCGGATCGCAGGGGTCCCCAACCCGGACCCAGGCGATCCGATCATACCTGGCCAACTCGGGCATGCCCCGACTAACAGAGATGGCTGCTCAGAGCCTGGAAGCACCCATCTCGCTCTTAGAATTCAAAAATGCCCTGAAAACTGGGAAAGCACCAGGCCCTGACAGTCTTACTTTAGTTTACTACAAATCCTTTCAGGGGCTCCTGGGGAGCCATTTCACGGAGGCCTTTAATTCGATCCTTAAGGGAAACGAGCTACCGAGGTACTCTCTTAGGGCCCACATTACGGTCCTTCCTAAGGAGGGAAAGGACCCCTCTCAATGCGCCAGTTACAGGCCCATGTCGCTGCTAAATACCGACCTGAAGATGTTCACACGCATTCTTGCGTCCCGCATTCTTCCCTTCTTGGATGACCTTATTGGGATGGAACAGGTTGGATTTGTTCCAGGCCGAGAGGCCAGGGACAACACCATCAGGACACTAAACGTGATCCATCTCGCCAGAACACACTCACAACCGCTCCTCCTGCTTTCCCTGGATGCGGAGAAAGCGTTTGACAGGGTGAGCTGGTCATTTTTGAGGGAAGTGTTGGAGTATGTTGGACTGGGGGAGAGTATGAAGCAGTGGATAGGGTCATTGTACTCCAACCCCACAGCAGTGGTGCGCATTAATGAAACTTTATCTGAACCCTTTTCCATCTCTAACGGAACGCGCCCTCTGTCTCCCATTATTTTCATACTAACCCTCGAACCGCTCATTAGGACAATATATGCGTCCCCGGACATTAAGGGATTGGACTGTGGTAAGAGACAACATAAGGTGGCGGCTTATGCCGATAACCTGCTGCTGTATGTTACCCTCCCAGAGGTTTCCCTACCCAATATCATGCAGTCGGTGCGGGTTTACGGCCAGTTGTCGAACTTCAAACTGAATTGGAGTAAGACAGAGGCGTTGAACATCTCCATCCCGGAGGGACGTCTAGCAGGATTGAGGGACTCTTTCGGTTTCGGTGGGCGGCCACATCAATCACATACCTGGGGGTGACTATCCCTGCGGACATCCGTAAGACATTCGCTTTGAACTTTGTCCCACTCCAGAAAAGGATTGCATCTGATCTGGCCACCTGGGACCGACCCGTGTTTACATGGTTGCGGAGGAACAATATACTAAAAATGGTAGTCATGCCGAGGCTGTTATACTTACTACAGACACTGCCGGTATCAGTCCCAGTGAAGTTCCTTCGTCAGCTGCGATCCAGCTTTCTGGCTTTCTTATGGATGAACAAGAGGGCACGACTGAGACATCAAATCCTGTCCAGGGCGAGAGGGAAGGGTGGACTGAGCTTTCCCGACCCAGTGCTATACTACAGGGCAGCCCAACTGTCAGTGGTGGTGGATTGGTGCTGTAATTCCAGCCATAAGCTATGGGTGGCCCTGGAACAACTGGACTGTGAAGCACCCTTGCAAGGTGCTCGCTGGATCTACCCCAAACTGCCGCTCTCATACTGGTCGAACCCCTTGGTTCGGGCCACGATGAAAGCGATAAGCGGGACATTGGCTAACCCAGGTCTCTCCCCGCAGCCCTCCCCTCTGGTGCCATTGATAGGGAACCCGCATTTCCCCCCGGGCCTGCATACTCCACTGACAAGGACCCTGACTGCATCAATCCGGACTAGATTGTATCAGTTTCAAGAGTCAGACCAATGGCTATCCATGACACAGATTAGGGCCCTGACAGACCCGCCGCTCAGAATGTGGAGCGCCATGCAGATACGCCACTACCTGAGCACATCTCATACGGAGATCTCCCCTTACGACAACGGACAGAATTTGAGAAACTGTGTGAGAAGGCGGAGCCAGTAAGACACGCGCTGTCGTATCTTGTCGAATGTCTCTGTAGTCCCCCGGACCTCCCTCCTCCTTACTTTGTCAGGCAATGGGCTGCAGATCTGGGCGTGGAATTGGACGCTTAACAGGTGGACCGTATGGTACACATTGCTCACAGGCCTGACTTTACTCCGTTGGTGTATCTCCTCCACTTGGCACCACTATCGCGAAAATCATATAAACGCTCCCTACTGATTCATTTGCTGAATGCAGCGCGGGCGTGTATACCAGCACTGTGGAGGCAATCATGCCCACCCTCTATAGCGATGTGGGTAGGAAGAGTGGAGGAGATCAAAATGATGGAGGACCTCACGTCTTCCATAAAAAAGACCCAGCAGAAGTTCGTTGCTACATGGGCGGCATGGTACCAGTTCAGGGACTCCCCGGAATTCCCACATGATAACCAGGGATGAGTCAAAGGTGGAGCGGCCCTCAGGAGGCTGGGCATCCGCGGAACCGCAATTGGGTGGCTGTTCTTTCCCCTTCCCTAATTGTCATGTCTTTGTGTTACATGTACTCTTGCTTTTCTCGTCTTGCTGTTCTTTTCTCTTGTGCTCTTTGTATGTATAAGTGGAACTATCCGCTCTAGATGGAGGGGTAGTATCCGTAGTACTTTCTCTTAAGTCCTACACCAGTAAAACGGAAAATGTCTTGAGAGTGCTGGTGCAGACCGTAATAGATATATGGTGTGGGAATGGCTTTGGGGTGGGGGGGTTAGGCCTGAGGTGTTTATGTATGTAACTGTTGACATATGTATATGTTTGTACATGCCTGGCCGCAAAGCCTGAAAAATTATTTTCTTTTTTTTTGTTGGTACGGCAGTGCTCTCATAAATAAAGAATTTTTTAAAAAAAGAAGTGGCATTAGAAACCTTACCAGACGACCCGGCGGTCCTCTTGTCACATATGACCGGCACCACAATCAAACGATACAAAAAGTCATTGTCTATAAACATGCTCAATGCGGCGAGGTCGTGTGTACCCCTGCTGTGGAGGCAACCTACTCCTCCCACTCTGCGACTCTGGTTCTCTATCTTGGAGGACATATACCGCATGGAGGACCTGACCGCATCTGTGCGAAATGAGGCAGAAATTTCGAGCCACCTGGATGCCCTGGATTCACTTCTCACACTCTGCCGCTTATGATGCCGTGATGGGGAAGAAGCAGACCAGCCAGATGGGGGTTGGCTGAGGAGACCATCCCCGATTATGCTGACCCGGGACCCCTGAGGTGTGGCCCTATCCTGATCTAACCCTTTCCTTTCAGTCTTACTCCCTTCCTCTTAGTCCTCTTTTTGTCTTTCCGCAGCTCCTCCGATAGGACTTGTCAGGGAAACTCCTGGTACATGTAAACAAACAATCGGCTGTCTCACTCTACATTTAGTCCTGCTTGTGCAAAGCAGGACTGAATGCAGAGAGGGCAACTTCCCCACAAGGACACCGCTGCCGCCCCTCTGCGCCCCCTGCCGCCCCGAGGCCGGGCCTCGGTGTCCTTGTGGGGAATCCGGGCCTGAGTATACTGCACATACTATGTAGCCACATTAAAAGGGGAGGTTATGTCCCAATATCAGAATTGTTTGTGAGTGACACGATGCCTTTTAGGTGTATATAGCTGATTAAGTTAAGAGTCTTAAGCAATGTACAGATGCCTAGTATGTAGTGGTGACCCCTTGCCCTGGACCCATTGCTCTGCTGAGGAAGGGGTATTAGACCAACATGTGAGCAACATCAGAGAGGATAAGACTTTCTGACCGGGGTGGCGGGTACTGGGGACTGGGAGGTTTTTGTAGCTGACAAGGTATACTATGGCTAGGCCATGGAATGTTTCAAGATGGTATTCTGTGCTTATGATGACAATAACGCATATTTAGTTCTGACTTACATGACTCTAAAAGTGAGATGTTGTTGATGGACACCAAAGAGCTATGTACCGATGTTTACTGTGATTTGTACTAATAAACGGAGTATTTGAAAAACTGGAAAAAATAAAAATGCTGATTTTCTCTTTGCATTATAAGTGATTCAAATACTGTAAATATAGAACACTGTTAAATTAAAGATAGCTATCTAGAAAGATTAATTTGAAGATGGTGTACCTTAATCCACATTGCATTGATGCATAGAGTCCAGTATGTTAGTGTGCCATCTTGTGGATGAAAAGAATAATTTTATACTACCACCATAACACTTTTTTCCTCTTCCCGACCTTAGGTGATTCCACTGGCGGAACGACCAGGGTCGTAGCGGTCGCAATTGCGACCGGGCCCTGGCGTTTCGCCACTTGGGGGGGTACAGCGAGGAAGAAGAGGGCCCTTCCCCCCCCGAGAGAGTGCCGCTCCTTCCTTGCCGCACAGCCACCCGCAGCATGTACTGTTGCTGTCACCACCAGAATACGCTGCAGGCACCGCCGGGCAGCACGTTCTGCTGTGTGAGGACCCGACCCTCTTAGCATGCTGACTTATTATAATGTATTGCAAGGATTTTTGGGTGTTTTATTGCAGTAAAATATATTAGTATTATGATATTTCAAATAAAATG
Organism: Nanorana parkeri; assembly: GCF_000935625.1. NCBI lineage: Eukaryota > Metazoa > Chordata > Amphibia > Anura > Dicroglossidae > Nanorana > Nanorana parkeri. The sequence continues at coordinate 86,842 of NW_017309151.1, read as the reverse complement.
TGTGTGTGCATGTTTGGAAAGAATAAAAATGTCTTAGTTTCTCATTATTGGTAATATTTTATTTATATATAATTACAGTTTATTTATAAATATTTGATGTCAAACGAAAGCCATATTTGACCTCTAAAAAACAATATACAATAAGTGTGGGTGCACTTAATGTGAAAGAGGTAAATTAAGGTTGAACAGACATATAAGTCAAATTCTATGTTTTGATTACGTTCAGAACTTGGACAATTGCCTCCATCCTCAAGGCCCCATTCACACTGAGCGTATTGCAAATCGCGCAAATGTTTGCATTGGGCTGAGTACAATTGTGCGACAACCGCGCTAAAAAAGGGTCCTGCATGCGCGACAGCGACGAGCACAGCTCCATTGACATGCATTGGAGAGCGATATCGTGCGGCAAATATGCACGATATTGCGCGTAAATCCACGTGATAAAACGCTCAGTGTGAATGGGGCCTAAAGGGTTAAGAGCCTATTCTACTGTTGTGTTTTTAAAAATGTCATTTGAATTAAGGCCAATTCTGTGACCTAAACCACATTTTGTTTTCTTACTATTTGGTAACTCCAGTAGTGAGATGTCTTTATTGAAATTCTCTGATTTGCCATCACCACTATCTCCCTCTGGAACAAAGGAAGCCTCATATTTGCCGCTTAATTCTTTATAATTTATACTCTATAAATGAGAAATTAAACAGGTAATTGTAACTGATTGATATTGGAGTTTCATTCACTGCGGTGTTTACACCCCCTTCCTGTCCCGGCCATTTTTCAGTGCTGGGGTACTTTGACTGACGTTTATTCCATCATGCAAGGCTTTACTGAAATGAATTTTACACCATTTTTGGGGGACAGATAGAGCTTTCTTTTGGTGGTATTTAATTACCACTGGGGTTTTTATTTTGTACTATATAACAAAAAAAAGTACCCTAAATTTTGAAAAAAAATCTGTTTCCCTTTAAAATGTTATGAAACCTTTATTATCACCCCAATTTTTTGGTAAAAATATAAAAGACGGGGTCACGTCGGGTAAATAGAGACCAAACATGTCAAGCTTTAAAATTATGTATACCCGTGAAATCACAGAAAACGACTGCATCCAAAATTGGCCACAGGCAACGCTTTAAAAGCTTTTGGCGCTCATCAGTTTAGTGTTATTAGTGATTGATGGTCCTAAAATTATTGCTCTCACTACGACGTTCGCGACAATATGTAACATGTGCGGCGTAATGGGCGCAATCCTCGTTTTCGCACATAGACGCACCCAACACATGTTTACGTGTGTA
>NW_017309151.1:69689-85422 GCF_000935625.1 Nanorana parkeri | reverse complement strand
GGCGGGAGACTTTAAAAATATTTTTGCCTTATTTTATTTTTTTATTTGTGAATATTTTTTTATGCTTTTTTTTTACACCTAACTTTATTGCTATCACATATGGGACTAAGAAATCCCCTATGTGATAGCCAATTCACCAAACAGGTCCTGTTTATGGAGACATGAGGGGTCTCCAAGACCCCTGATGTCACCTAGGGAACCCCAGAGAAGCTGATGAAGCAGAGATCTGCTTCATCAGCTTTTCTCCTGTGTTTTGCACCGGAGACTGGCACTGAATGCAGGAAGTGATGTAATTAGGGATGCACCCATACTAGTATCTGTATCGGTGCCGATCCCGAGTATTTGGGCGAGTACTCGTACTCGCCCAAATGCTCTGATGCCTAGCCCGATACTTTCTGTATCAGGAAGCCGGGCAGCGCATCATTACACGCAGCCCGGTTTCCTGATTGGCCCAGGGACCCGGCTCCATGCTCCCTCATCACTCATGACGAGAGAGCATCTTCCACATAGATTTGCTGCAAATACACTATATTGCCAAAAGTATTGGGACACCTGCCTTTTACACGCATATGAACTTTAATGGCATCCCAGTCTTAGTCCGTAGGGTTCAATATTGAGTTGGCCCACCCTTTGCCGCTATAACAGCTTCAACTCTTCTGGGAAGGCTGTCTAAAAGGTTTAGGAGTGTGTCTATGGGAATGTTTGACCATTCTTCCAGAAGTGCATTTGTGAGGTCAGGTACTGATGTTGGAGGAGAAGGCCTGGCTCGCAGTCTCCGCTCTAATTCATCCCAAAGGTGTTCTATCGGGTTGAGGACAGGACTCTGTGCAGGCCAGTCAAGTTCCTCCACCCCAAACTCGTTCATCCATGTCTTTATGTTGGAACAGGAAGAGGCCATCCCCAAACCCAGACATATCCATCGGGTTGCCCGACAGAGAAGCATGATTCGTCACTCCAGAGAACACATTTCCACTTGCACTTGTGATGTAAAGCTTGGTGGCAGCTCCTCTGCCATGGAAAACCATTCCATGAAGCTCTCTACGCACTGTTGTTGTGCCAATCTGAAGGCCACACGAAGTTTGGAGGTTTGTAGCTATTGACTTTGCAGACAATTGGTGACTTCTGCGCACTGTGCGCTTCAGCATGCACTGACCCCACTCTGTCATTTTACGCGGCCTAACACTTCGTGGCTGAGTTGCTGTTGTTCCCAGTTGCTTCCACTTTGTTATAATATCACTAACAGTTGACTGTGGTATATTTAGTAGCAAGGAAATTTCACAGAACACCTGAATCCAATGATTTGGAGTGATGTCCCAATACTTTTGGCAATATAGTGTATATGCTAACCATGGCAGCCATAAGAAATTTTGGGGCCCCTTACACAGCCTTGGGCCTGGTCCCCAGGGCCGGATTAAGAGCATCAAGGGCCTGGTGCTGAGGATTTCGGTGTGGAGTCACTGGTGGAGCGCCAGGGCCCAGCTGCAGCTGTGAGCCTGGTAGATCTGCCACTGACTCCAAGTTGTAGAGAGACTACAAATATAAGCAATACATTATACAGCAATGCAGAATACCGCCAGCTCTAGAGGACTACAAATCACACCAATACATTATAAAGCAATGCAGAATGGCAGCGGCTATAGAGGACTATAGAGGACTACAAATCCGAGCAATAAATTGTTAAGCACTGCAGAATATTACCATCGGCTAGAGAGGACTACAAATCCCAGCAATACTTTATACAGCAATGCAGAATACTATGAAGCTACATACCCTGTGTTGCTCTGGGTTCACGGCCTGATGTCTCCGGGGTCTCAGGAGGGCTGCCTAGGGTTTCAGGGAAGGCTGTGCAGGCTCTCTGGTGGTCAATGTGGACTCTGAAGCAGTGTTAATTTCATCAATGACATTTTTTGTCCGTTCTTTGGCCGTTTTTCAGTGATAAAAACTAAAGCGAAATTAAAGAGTAGTTAATGGACAAAAACAATTTTCGTCCGGTACCCAATTTTCATCAACCAAATAAAACGTTCTCCTCCCCACTGGTGCTGGCTGCAGCGGTCTGTGTCCGTTTCAATCCCTGCTGCTCTCCCTGCCTGTATCGGCAGAGGCAGTGGGAACAAATAATAATTGAGGACATAGTATGTTTACGATATCCTCAATTATGAATGAATGGGAAGTGATCTACATCACCTCCTGTTCATTCAGGATTGTAGATATAGTAAGACACTATGTCCACATGTTATAAATGAACAGTATAGAGAATTCCTGTTCATTTAAAACAGGGGATGCAGAAAAAGAGATTGAGGACTCTGGGTTCTCAATCTCTTTTTCTATTTTCAAAGAGAAATATCAGGGGTCTGTTTAGACCCCTAATATTTCCCCAAAGCACCTAAAAGTAAAGTAAAAATTAAAAATATTTATTAAAAACAATTTCAGTTTCGGCCCGACATTTTTTTTCATTTCGGTTTCATTTCCTAAAATTTTGATTTGCTGATTTCAGCCGATATACGGCTGAAATCAGCCGTACCAGCCTGAAGTGAATAGCCGAACAGTGTTCGGCTCACTTCACTTCTGATCGGTCATTCACTCGGCTGCCCTCGGCAGCTTTGTGAATAGACCCCATAGTGTGAACAAGCTTTGGGTTTGACAAAGGAAAAAATTGCTCCCTCTGAAGGGAGCCCCCTGAATAGATTCACGGTTTATGGTAGTTCTACATCGACACCCCTTAATTGGACCCACTATAACATAAATTCATAAATACTATGCCCTGGGCAGCACTTCTTACTTCCCTTTGCCAATGACCCCAATAAAATTCTTCTGCTCCCTCTCCTAGATGAATTCTCCTAGTCTGGCAACTAAGGAGTCAATACCACTGACTATAGGTCTCCCAGGTGGCTTTTCTATATTTTTATGAATTTTGGGGAAAAAATACATTACAGGTATCTGGCAAAGGGAAGGGGTTAAGTAATCCTTGGTTACAAAAACTTTTCTAAAACCTTTATTTACCAGTTTTTCCAATTCTTTTTTAAAAACATTGGTGGGGTTTCTTTTTAATTTTTTTGTAAGTATCTTTAGTATGTAAAATGTTGTCCATTTCTTGTTTATAATAATCTTTATTCATAATCACCACCCCTCCTCCTTTATCCGCCGGTCTAACAACCACTTCCTTTCTCTCTTCAAGCGATTCAATGCCCCTGTTTATGAAATCCTTATTTTTCGCATATTTCGCATATAGTGGCATTGTATTACTTGTACTTTCAGGAGGACAGTAATTCATACAGCCTCATAGCATAGAGAACTACAAGGCCCAGCATGTCCTCATTGTCCCTGTACACCCTCCACATATCATCCAGGGAACTACTGCAGGAGACATGCATCCTGGAACTTGTAGTTCCCTGGGAGATATGGGGGAAGTTTTACAAGGACAATGAGGGCATGCTGGGACCTGTAGTTCCCAGGGTGATGTGTGGTGTACAGGAGGGATAATGAGGGCATGCTGGGACTTGTAGTTGTACAGCCTCCAGATATCACCTAGGGAACTATAAATCCCAGCATGCCCTCATTGTCCCTCTACCCCCCCACCCACACACAGACACCCACACACAGACACCCACACACATATCACACAGGGAACTACAAGTCCCAGCATGCCCTCATTGTCCCTGTACACCCCTATGGTGGGAATCTGCTGCCTATAAGGTAAATGTAGGGGGGTCTAATGCCTATAGGGTGGAGGGGGGGCTAATGGATGGGATTAAGGATGCACCGATACCAGTATTGGTATCAGTGCAGATACTGGCCATTTTCACGAGTTCTTGTGAAGGTGCCTTATACTAGAGGGCGATACCAGCCCTTTACATTTTTTTTACAGGTTTGTTTGCCGTAAGATCCTGCACTTGCTGCGAACCTCACGGCAGCCTTCTGGGGACCTCACAATGCCTAACACAAAAATTCCCCAGCCTCAACCTGCCAGCCAGCCTGCAACCAAACAAGTAGCCCTGTCAACAGTATGCGTTAAAATCAGAGGTTTTAGTTGCACAAACTTTTGGCCAAAAATATGTAGAAGCCACACTGCCGCGCCAAGGCACCTCTGCAAAGTGTGGTCCTAACTCTATGTATCCGAGTCTCCAAGTGTGAGCATATTAATGAAGTTGATAAATTACATGCAGGTGTACACGCTGGGACTCCAGTGCATCCCCCTAACCCAAAATAGTTAGTGAGTTAGGACCACACTTTGCAGAGGTGCCTTGGCGCGGCAGTGTGGCTTCTACATATTTTTGGCCAAAAGTTTGTGCAACTAAAACCTCTGATTTTAACGCATACTGTTGACAGGGCTACTTGTTTGGTTGCAGGCTGGCTGGCAGGTTGAGGCTGGGGAATTTTTGTGTTTTGTATTGTTGTAAGCCTTCCCAATGTGCGCCCTGCTATAAAGGCCGGTTATAGATTCATGCATGTACCATTTTTTTTCTACCTCACAATGCCTGTTTACAGTGCTGGCTGCACATCGCCTCCTCCTTCTCGCTGCTTGCACCCAACCGCACAGCCCTGGTGAGACCTGCACAGCAATGATGAGCACCCGCAGAGTATTGGTCAGCCTCCTGAGTCCCCACACAGCCTCCTGAGACCCCACAGAGCCCTGGTCAGACCCCACGCAGCCTCCTGAGATACTCCACAGGCTTAGTGCGCAACACAGAGTATGTAGCTTCATATTATTCTGCATTGCTGTATAATGTATTGCTGGGATTTGTAGTCCTCTATAGCCGGATGCCATTCTCCATTGCTGTATAATGTATTGCTGGCATTTATAGCCCTCTATAGCCGGTGCCATTCTGCATTACTGTATAATGTATTGCTGGGATTTGTAGTCCTCTATAGCTAGAGCCATTCTGTATTCCTATATAATGAATTGAATATATTGTATTGAATTATCCTTAGAACCAGAGGGACAGGATGGATGAGGTGGTGATATAATGGTTGTGGGGGTGGGGCACAAAATTTTGTTCTGCCCCGTAACTCTAGTTACGCCACTGCCCTGGACAATTCCTCCAAGGTTAAAGAGGAGCAAAGAGCGTCTCTTTCTTCAGCAGTTAAGGAAGGGAGATCTGAGGCATCCGTGTAAGAACGTATAGCCACATTCTTAGTATCATTCCCCTTATCAATCCCCAAGGGACAGTGGCGGACCTAAGGAACAAAGGGCCCTGGTGCAAGATTTCATCTTGGGACCCTCCTCCCAAGGAAGGGGGGCACGGATCAGTTCGTACTGCCCTCCCCCACCCCGGCGGTCTCTGCCCCAGAGGAGCTTACACTCCCCCTACAGGCACACACTATTATTATGCATTTTTATGGCTCTGACATATACCACAGTGCTGTACAGAGAACACTAATCCAGTCACATCAGTCTCTGTACAGCGGAGCTGGACTCAGGGCTTAGTAACGCGCTGGACTCGGGGCTTAGTAATGTGCTGGACTCGGGGGTTACCTGAGACCCCACACAGCCCACCTGAGAGTGACCCTGCAGAGCCCACAATACATCCTGACACAGCCCATCTGAGACTCTCTCTGGTGGGCTCTGCAGGGTCTCATTTGAGCTGGTCGCCGGGGTCCCTTTCCCTGCACCTCCTCCCAACTCCTCTTACCTGCTGCTGCTGGGGCCCGGCCTCCTCCACCCCCTCCCCCGTCACCTCTGCTATGCAGCCCTTGGTACAGCTGATACGCATGTAAGGGGCCCCCCATACCACTTACATGGGTATCAGCTGTACCCCCCTGATGGCGGCCCTGTATAATCATTTAATCAGAGGAATAGATTATAATAGGGAACATTACAGTGTAATGTTCCCTATTATAATCCATGTTTCTAATTTAATGAAATAACAGCACACAGTGTGCAGGTACCCCTGTACCCATCAACCCCCCACCCCCACCCTGCACTCCCCACTCAGTGACTCACCCGGTCCAGGCACACACTCACTCGCTTTGTTATTCAGGAGGGAGGGGCCACACTGCTGGACGCCAATGTTTGGGAACTTCACTAATTACATGGTTCCCATAGTCTGGAGGGGCGGCTGAACGGACTGAGCGAAGGGAGGATGCGGCACAACTTCCCAGCCAGACGGTGTGTAGGGGACGGGGCATGTGATACACAGGCTTCTCCTCTCCCGCAGCCTGTTACTAGGGATGCGGCTAGGAGTCGGATCAGTGATTCACATGACCCCACCCCCTTACTGAGAAGCCCGTCGGCAGTGCAGGTTCCCTGGGGCCCCGGGGACCCTGCACTGCTCCTTACACCACCAAGTGGGGTGCCCAGGACCGGACCTCACTGGGCCCCCCCACAGCCTCAGGCCCTGGTGCAGACGCTCTGGCAGTAGTTCCGCCCCTGCCAAGGGATGCAAATTATACAAGGTGGAATACAGCAAAATGCATCCGCTATATCTGAGGAAGCATAGAGTTTTTCTACCAGAGGAAAATGAAATAGCAGAGATATACGTCTGTGTTCTGTGTGTTCTAATAGGACTGGCTAAGGACTTACCACATTTGTTACCATATTCGTAAAAACTACGTCAGCTACGCATACGAGCACATTTGACCTGGTATAAAGAATGGGATCTAAGTTGTTCCCACAACTAGGCCAGTTCCTGAGCTATAGAATTGGAGTGCTGCCTTTTATGAGCCTGCTCAAGATGTTGGATCTGCAAGTCGTGTGAGTTTTACCGTTTGGAGTTTTTTGTTTTTTTTTAGTATGCCACGAATTTATCTTTTATGGGCCACTCACACCATTAAGGGATTCTATACATATCATGCATTCTATACAGATCAGACATTGCACAGAAGTTATGGCCTGATTGGGAGAGTTGGAGTAAAAATGTGAAAGTAGCAAAAGGTAAGAGACGTGTGCAGTGTTCATGTGTTACCATACGTAAGGTTATTACAGGAAGTCCATGTTTGTTGGTTCATTATATACATCTACGTCTGTACATGTCTGCCAACTGTATGTTGTGTCTGACTATATACACAGCAATCGTATGCCGCAGGTTCATAAACCCTGACTTGGTGTGTATTCTGTGATTTGTAGTTCCACATGAGTTGATGATCAACCTTGAATTTTTCCTAATGTTTCAGATTTGAGAGAACTAGTAGTTGACCTCATAACAACTACATATATATATATATTAATTGTAAAGTAGGTGTATACACTACACCCATCTGTAATGAGCAATCTGAACGCACAATCCAGATGCCATCAGCAGCTAACAATGTGTGTGTTGTCAGAATGGGTATTCGCTGCATTCCAACGTGCAAATTGTCAAAAAGAAAAAAAGGAAGGGTCAGAAGTAAGTTATATACAAATAAACTTTATTCATAACAAAATACACTTCCAATAAAAGACTGAAAACAGAGAATAGTAGCATTTTTTATAATCAGGATTGTATTGCTTGTGATTGCCATGACACCTCCCCCTCAGGTGACATAAAATAGGCAGCAAACTGGTCCCTAATGGTGGCTCCATGTGTGGTACCACGGCTGCCGCTTGAATTTTTACTCTCCATGGAATGCATTAATGAATCCTCAAAATTGAATCCATCTCTCTGGCGTACAAAATTGTGAAGGGCACAAGCTGCCTTCACCGCAGAGATGGTGTTCTCCAATTTGAGGTTCATTGGAGAGTGTAGAAAGCGCTATTTATTTGAAAGTATGCCAAATGCACACTCCAGCACCCTGCACGCTCATGTAAGTCTATAATTAAAGACCCTCTACTCAAGGCTCAGTCCACGGCTTGAGTAGGGCCACATAACATGCTCACCCAGAGCAAATGCCTCGTCTCCTACAAAGACGAAAGGCATAGCAGGAACACCAGTGCCAGGCAGCGTGGTGTTCCCAGGAAGGTCCAGATCATTTTGACGCAGCATTTGTCCAAAGTCTGAATGGGCGAATACCGCCGTGTCAGAGCTGCTTCCATATGATCCAACATCAATATACCTGAAGCAGTAGTTGGCATCAGCAATAGCAAAAAGTACAACAGAAAAAAAATTATAATTAAAAAACCGACTGCCACTCCTCTTCGGTTTGATCACACGGATATGCTTTCCGTCTAGCGCTCCCACACAGTTAGGAAAATTGCAGGTTTTCTCAAAAATTTCCGCTATTTTCACCCAGTCCTTGTTTGGTTTTGACATCACAACATCACGAAGGACATCCCATACGGCACAGCATGTTTCTTTGATGATGTTGCTTGCTGTCGATTTGCCGCTCATGAAGGCATAGTGCAGACTGACCAATGACTGTCCAGTTGCTAAATACCTAAGATATGAAAAATCAAAGCAACATTTAATTAGTTCATGTTTAAATTGTGTTTCCACAGTCACTATCCTGAAAAATAAGTGGAAGAGTTTGAAGGATGCCTTCATCAGACACAGATGCAAGTGGAACATCACAGTGGAGTGGCTGCCTATGCGCCCTCAAGATACATACATGCTGAACAGCTTTCCTTTTTGATACCATGTATGGAAATGCGTAGGTAAGTCATGTTAATAACAATGTTTATGAGGGTCATGGATATTGTTTTACATAACATATAGAGAATAATATATTGCACATACTAATGTATTCTTTCCTAATGATTAAAATTAACTCCGTTACAAAAACTAGAGGCCATAACCTAAAATTGGTGGAAAAAAAATTCCAGCACAAGGTGCGAAGGGGGTTCTTCACAGTAAGATCAGTTAGGGTCTGGAACTCACTGCCACAGGCGGTGATTTCAGCAAATAATGTGGAATTGTTCAAGAAACTTTTGGACGATTTCTTAAGGGACCGTAATATACAGGGGTACGGGTACTCCTAGAATGAGATCCTAATAGGTTGGACTTGATGGACTAATGTCTTTATTCAACCTCAAATACTATGTAACACAAAATCCGCCGCCACCAAATCCCACACCAACAACACCACCGACACCAACACCGTCTGCCCAACCAGCCCTGGCACCTGTCCGCAGGCAAAACAATTGCAGGCCCCGTAGGCAGAGGCCTGAACGAGATGAGGACAGGCTAATAGATGTCCTTCAGGCCCTGTTTCATCCGGTACCCAAGCTGTCATGTGAGGTCTTTTTCCTGCTCAGCTTGGAGGACAAAATGAATAGGTGCCTATTAGTCGACAGACATTCCCCCAGATGGATCCTCAGAACAAGCTACTGCCCCTCTACCAGCCCCATCAATTCCACATCCACCTTAACATGCCACACCCATGCACACACACCATTCACAAGCCTACCCACAAACACCCATGCAGTATCAACAGCACCCAGAAACATGGCACCCACGCCCACATTCTCCATATGTATACCCCTCCGCCAGCCTGGCACATAGCACCACCTCCACCAGTCAAATGCCAGTTGGCTTTTGCACACGTGGAATGAGGGAGGAAATGTAAGTGGATGAGCCTCGCCTTCCGCTCCCCCATTATCACAATTTGTAAGTAGTCGTTGCGTAGTTCTATCTGTCACTCTAGGCACCTTTTTCATTTTTTCCTTCAAATCAGGTGTGTTTCACCAAGTTGAGGAGGAAAAATGCCTTGCCCGTTGGCTGCTGTTTTATATGCCGTTGTTTACAGCACTTGTGGCTCAAAATTTCCACTCGCCCCCTCGCAATTTGCGAGTGAAAATTGCGAGGGGGCAAGTGGAAATGAAGCCATTGAGTCAGACACTCAGTCATGGACCGAGTGCCTGATGCCTGATGACTTGCTCCTATGCTTCTGCCCACAGCCGTGCATCTTCCCATATTAAAGATGGCTGCATGACGGCAGCCATCTTTACTAAGGTCCGTTCTTGTATCCTAGCTCTTGTATACTCCCTACGTGACACACTCACCCACTGCTGTCACGGTGGCGTTGTAAAAGTGAAACTACAGCTCCCATAATCCTCGGTGCACAGGCAGGAAGTTATATATTTATGCACAACCATCTTTATATAACTTTATTGCTGCAGTTCAGTGTCTGTCTGTCTGTCTATGGGTGGGTGGCCGGGCACTGCCTCTTAGGGGACCCTGGTCTGTCATGTGCTGGAGCAGTGCTGAGAACAGGAAGCAGTGATAGAGCTGGTGAGTGATGCTGCTCGTCCACATTGTTACAAAAACTAGAGGCCATAACCTAAAATTGGTGGAAAAAAAATTCCAGCACAAGGTGCGAAGGGGGTTCTTCACAGTAAGATCAGTTAGGGTCTGGAACTCACTGCCACAGGCGGTGATTTCAGCAAATAATGTGGAATTGTTCAAGAAACTTTTGGACGATTTCTTAAGGGACCGTAATATACAGGGGTACGGGTACTCCTAGAATGAGATCCTAATAGGTTGGACTTGATGGACTAATGTCTTTATTCAACCTCAAATACTATGTAACACAAAATCCGCCGCCACCAAATCCCACACCAACAACACCACCGACACCAACACCGTCTGCCCAACCAGCCCTGGCACCTGTCCGCAGGCAAAACAATTGCAGGCCCCGTAGGCAGAGGCCTGAACGAGATGAGGACAGGCTAATAGATGTCCTTCAGGCCCTGTTTCATCCGGTACCCAAGCTGTCATGTGAGGTCTTTTTCCTGCTCAGCTTGGAGGACAAAATGAATAGGTGCCTATTAGTCGACAGACATTCCCCCAGATGGATCCTCAGAACAAGCTACTGCCCCTCTACCAGCCCCATCAATTCCACATCCACCTTAACATGCCACACCCATGCACACACACCATTCACAAGCCTACCCACAAACACCCATGCAGTATCAACAGCACCCAGAAACATGGCACCCACGCCCACATTCTCCATATGTATACCCCTCCGCCAGCCTGGCACATAGCACCACCTCCACCAGTCAAATGCCAGTTGGCTTTTGCACACGTGGAATGAGGGAGGAAATGTAAGTGGATGAGCCTCGCCTTCCGCTCCCCCATTATCACAATTTGTAAGTAGTCGTTGCGTAGTTCTATCTGTCACTCTAGGCACCTTTTTCATTTTTTCCTTCAAATCAGGTGTGTTTCACCAAGTTGAGGAGGAAAAATGCCTTGCCCGTTGGCTGCTGTTTTATATGCCGTTGTTTACAGCACTTGTGGCTCAAAATTTCCACTCGCCCCCTCGCAATTTGCGAGTGAAAATTGCGAGGGGGCAAGTGGAAATGAAGCCATTGAGTCAGACACTCAGTCATGGACCGAGTGCCTGATGCCTGATGACTTGCTCCTATGCTTCTGCCCACAGCCGTGCATCTTCCCATATTAAAGATGGCTGCATGACGGCAGCCATCTTTACTAAGGTCCGTTCTTGTATCCTAGCTCTTGTATACTCCCTACGTGACACACTCACCCACTGCTGTCACGGTGGCGTTGTAAAAGTGAAACTACAGCTCCCATAATCCTCGGTGCACAGGCAGGAAGTTATATATTTATGCACAACCATCTTTATATAACTTTATTGCTGCAGTTCAGTGTCTGTCTGTCTGTCTATGGGTGGGTGGCCGGGCACTGCCTCTTAGGGGACCCTGGTCTGTCATGTGCTGGAGCAGTGCTGAGAACAGGAAGCAGTGATAGAGCTGGTGAGTGATGCTGCTCGTCCACATTATCCACACTCTGTACCGATCTGCGCACTTGAGGGCCTCTGCTAGGGAAGGCAGAAAGGGGCTAGCTATATTAGGATGAAGGTGGAATGATAGACCACTAAATTCATGGACGTCACAATACAGGGGAAGCCCTGGGGTGAACTGGCAGACCACAGGAGGGGCTCCAACAGCTTACTGTGCCACAGGTCCCCTTCATGCAGCCTGAGCTGCAATAACTATGCATGGTACCAGAGTTAGTCCCAAGTGTCAGGCCCCTGCCAGCAGGTAATTGAAGGGGACATAGAAATGGGTTGGGGTGCCATGTGTGTGTTGTGGGTGAAGGTGCATGCGTAATGTCCTGTGCGTTGTGCTGTGGCTGCATGTGTAATGTCCTGTGTTCTTTGTGCTGTGGCTGTATGCGTAATGTCCTGTGCGTTGTGCTGTGGCTGCATGTGCAATGTAATGTGTTCTTTGTGCTGTGGCTGTATGCGTAATGTCCTGTGTGTTGTGCTGTGGCTGCATGTGTAATGTCCTGTGCTTTGTGCTGTGGCTGCATGTGTAATGTCCTGTGTTCTTTGTGCTGTGGCTGCATGCGTAATGTCCTGTGCGTTGTGCTGTGGCTGCATGTGTAATGTCCTGTGTTCTTTGTGCTGTGGATGTATGCGTAATGTCCTGTGCGTTGTTTTGTGGCTGTATGTGTAATGTACTGTGCCCTGTGCGTTGTGCTGGTGTGTGTTGTGCCCTGTTTGTGTTTGTTTGCGTTATGCAGGGCAACTAGTGGCGAGTAACTTTTCAGGCCTGGCTAGTGGCTCATGACCTGAAATTTTGAGCTCTGGTCTAAGTTATCTTATTTATCTAAATTATAATATTTTAATACTATTTAACTATGAGTTTGTGTGCCTGTTTTTTTTTACAGTTTTAAAAGGTTTTCGTTTTTTGTAAAGGAGTTAAATATCAATGGTTGTGGTACACATATGTAGGAGGGTCACACATGCCATACCTCACCCTACATAACACAAATACACACAGGGCACAACCCGCACCAGCACAATGCACAGGGCACAACCCGCACCAGCACAATGCACAGGGCACAACCCGCACCAGCACAACGCACAGGGCACAGAGCATTACACATACAGCCACAGCACATCTCACAGAGCATTACACATACAGCCAAAGCACATCGCATAGAGCATTACACATACAGCCACAGCACAACGCACAGGACATTATACAGTACAGTTTGTATACATGACATATAATTAATTTGATGCTTCTTGGTTAAAATGTTTGATAGGCAGAAAGGGGCTAGCTATATTAGGATGAAGGTGGAATGATAGACCACTAAATTCATGGACGTCACAATACAGGGGAAGCCCTGGGGTGAACTGGCAGACCACAGGAGGGGCTCCAACAGCTTACTGTGCCACAGGTCCCCTTCATGCAGCCTGAGCTGCAATAACTATGCATGGTACCAGAGTTAGTCCCAAGTGTCAGGCCCCTGCCAGCAGGTAATTGAAGGGGACATAGAAATGGGTTGGGGTGCCATGTGTGTGTTGTGGGTGAAGGTGCATGCGTAATGTCCTGTGCGTTGTGCTGTGGCTGCATGTGTAATGTCCTGTGTTCTTTGTGCTGTGGCTGTATGCGTAATGTCCTGTGCGTTGTGCTGTGGCTGCATGTGCAATGTAATGTGTTCTTTGTGCTGTGGCTGTATGCGTAATGTCCTGTGTGTTGTGCTGTGGCTGCATGTGTAATGTCCTGTGCTTTGTGCTGTGGCTGCATGTGTAATGTCCTGTGTTCTTTGTGCTGTGGCTGCATGCGTAATGTCCTGTGCGTTGTGCTGTGGCTGCATGTGTAATGTCCTGTGTTCTTTGTGCTGTGGATGTATGCGTAATGTCCTGTGCGTTGTTTTGTGGCTGTATGTGTAATGTACTGTGCCCTGTGCGTTGTGCTGGTGTGTGTTGTGCCCTGTTTGTGTTTGTTTGCGTTATGCAGGGCAACTAGTGGCGAGTAACTTTTCAGGCCTGGCTAGTGGCTCATGACCTGAAATTTTGAGCTCTGGTCTAAGTTATCTTATTTATCTAAATTATAATATTTTAATACTATTTAACTATGAGTTTGTGTGCCTGTTTTTTTTTACAGTTTTAAAAGGTTTTCGTTTTTTGTAAAGGAGTTAAATATCAATGGTTGTGGTACACATATGTAGGAGGGTCACACATGCCATACCTCACCCTACATAACACAAATACACACAGGGCACAACCCGCACCAGCACAATGCACAGGGCACAACCCGCACCAGCACAACGCACAGGGCACAGAGCATTACACATACAGCCACAGCACATCTCACAGAGCATTACACATACAGCCAAAGCACATCGCATAGAGCATTACACATACAGCCACAGCACAACGCACAGGACATTATACAGTACAGTTTGTATACATGACATATAATTAATTTGATGCTTCTTGGTTAAAATGTTTGATTGCTTTGGAATTTTACGGAGAATTATGTGTGGTGTGATGTTAGTGAACTTACCGCAAAGTGACGATCAGTCTTTCCACTGGTGCAATACTGTCTCTCAAAAATGTGTCCTGCCGTTCCAAATGAATGGAACTCAACACCAGTAGCTCATCAAAACTGTAAAACATAAAAGGTGAGGGTTAACACTACTAGGAATTAAGCAATGAACTGGTGGTATGAAAGAGCATATGGGCCATGTAATCAAAAATCCCAATCACATCTATGATGCTACTATTATATGGGACACAACAACAATAAGTATTGTACATGTACGCACCTGTTTATGGACATGCAAGTGTACTCAAAGAATTTCTCCTCATGTGCACGAAGAGTCTCGTACATGGCCCAGAACTGCCCTCGCTGTTTTCGGTTCGCGATGACAGGATGGACCCAGAACCTTCGCCTGCTCAGTCTGCTTCTCCTCAAACGCATTATATGCACTGTAGCAACTATTGCTGCAATTCGTCGCCGTTTGTAGAGATCCATGTTAACAGACTGCAAACAACACACTCTCCTCTGTTAAACAAAGAAATAGGAAAAGGAAATGGTGCATCTCAGGAAGACTTTTTCATTGGATGTCTCCGTAAAGACAGGAAGTCTTTTTCATTGGACGTCTCCGTAGTCAATCAAAAAACGCACGTACGACGCGCGTTCGCAAGTGTGAAAAAACGCGCGTAATACGCTCATAAAACGCACGAAAAAACACGTGTAAAAAGCGCATATAACAAACGCCCAGGTGTGAACCCAGCCTAAGGCCCAGTATGGGGGCTGAAACACGTTAGAATTCTTGGCTGTTTTTATACCTTTTTGCAAATAAAGTATTGAATGGATGGACCCCCTTATGAGTGCCGGTTTTTACCTATTGTTGAATGAAGGCTCTGGCCGAAGTTTTACC
Source organism: Nanorana parkeri (assembly GCF_000935625.1). Classification (NCBI taxonomy): domain Eukaryota; kingdom Metazoa; phylum Chordata; class Amphibia; order Anura; family Dicroglossidae; genus Nanorana; species Nanorana parkeri. The sequence goes on along the minus strand of NW_017309151.1, from coordinate 70,429 downwards.
AGACACCGAAGTTCCAGCACTGGGATTGGAGACAAGAGGGTAGAGCTGTTCCATGTTTCTCAATTGCCTCAAGTAGGAGTCATGAACTGAGAAATTGCTTTCTCATGGGTGCATTACACACGAGACATCTAAAAGCTGAAAAGACTTTTGGTTATGCTTACGAGCAGCCAATGACAAATGAGAGGAACCTTTCAAAGAGTCATGTAGGGGATCTAATGTAAAGTTAAAGTCGCCACCGAGGATCAGTACTCCCTCCACAGGAGAGATTCCAGAAAAGTGACTTGATTAGAGTTCAGAAAGTAAACATTTGCTAGGGTGAAAGTCTGAGAGCTAATACGGTCCTCACGGATTTGCCCTCATTATCCACCATTAGGTCTAGGTATTGCCATGAAAGAGATTTTGCAAGGAGGATGCTAACCCCCTTCAGCTTTGTGGGAGGGGATGGATTGTGATAACCTACAGTGTCATGATGGTTATGTAATCTGGGAATTGTATCTGTCCTGAAATGGGTCTCTTGTATGAAGGCGATATGCACCTTCTGTCTCTAAAAATAAGCTAGGAGCATGGATAATTTTGTCGGTTGTGTTGAGACCCCTAACATTCCAAGATAAAACCTTAAGTGCCATAACTAGCGCTGTCCCCATGGATCAAAGATAACTGCTAATTTTGGATGAGTAGGGAGGAAAAGGAGAGGTAAGAGGGAAGGAAGGGGAGAGAGAGAGAGAGGGGGGGGCGGGAGA
>NW_017309151.1:68845-69257 GCF_000935625.1 Nanorana parkeri | reverse complement strand
TTAATCAATTACTCTTCAGCTTCCTGGGCGCAGAGAAAGGCGAAGGGAGGGGTGACACTTAAGAGCCAGAGTCCCGAGCCAATAGTGAACAGTAAGAAAGACAATGTAAAACAATAAAAATGTAAACTAATCATATAACAATGGACAGCTGCAGGGGAGATGGGGAAATCTGTCTCAGCTTGAGACCCCCTGGGGCAAATAGAAAACAAGGGTCCAAGAAAATAGTATACTGCTGTAAGCAGCTCTGAGCAACAAAGCTAATCCTATCTTGACAACCTGAAACCTCAGGGGGGAGAAACCCCAACAAAGGAGTAATATCAAATATACCTGTGGGGGCCTGGGGTAGGCACATAGCAATGCCTCCACCCCCCCCCCCCCCCCCCCCCCCCCCCCCCCCACCTACACAACACAG
>NW_017309151.1:45672-68819 GCF_000935625.1 Nanorana parkeri | reverse complement strand
CCTAACCCCCCCTCTCTCGCAGTCACAACATATGAAACATATGAAACCGAGGATCCACAACTATGGGACAAGAGGCAGGTCTAATAAAAACCATGGGAGGAGGGAGCTTGGGGAACCACCACGAACCATCCCAAAGACACGTAGGAGTGACCAGAGGCTAGGTCCCCAGTTAAATGTACAGTAGAGAAGGTAGAATATACAGCCACATCATAATAGAAAATATCGTAAACCTGTGAAATGGCAATGAAGAAGCAAAATATCATACAATGGAAACATATGGACAGAAGTCCAAGTGGTAAGTAATATTATGTAATGTGAAATGGTCCAATGAAACAAAACAGTAACAAACACATACACACGGTTTGGCCTAGAAGACATATTCCAGTAGCCCGAGAATACTGCAGTGAGTGGAGAAGCTCAAAGCGGAGGTCTCCTGTTAGGTCTCATGTTCGTGAGGGGCAGACGAAGAGGGTTGAGTTGGTCTCCTAGATCTCTGGATTCGTCTTGGTCTCCCACGGAAAGAAAAAGGAACAGTGGACATAGGTAAGTCGGCAAGCCAATCTGGAACATCAACAGAGTCCATGTTGGTGAAGGCGTAGAGGTCCAGAAGGTCACCGTGGTGGAGTAGGGTGAAAAAAGAGTTGCCCCTCTCGACTATTAAATGAAAGTGATGACCCCATTTGTGAGTGAGCCCATGTTCTCTGAGAGCGTCTAGCAAGGGCTTTACTGTGTGCCTCATCTGCAAGGTTTTGCAGGACAGATGGAGTAAAGCGCCATCAAACAGACCTTTCCTCCACGCTTTTTGGAGAATCTCTTCTTTAAAGTTATATTAAACCTTCCTTTTTTTATATTTGCTATATAGATGCCCACCTTTGCCTGAGGCTGTTGTTGTTTTTCTTTAAAATCTTTAAATTCCCCTTTTTCAAGTGGGTCCCCGCAGCGTTCTTCCCCCGCCCCCTGTACGGGTGTCTCCATCAGCTAATGGAGGCACCCGTGCGTGCTTGTACCCGCAGTGGCTGTGTGGGTCCATAGACACACACAGCCCTGTGGCAGGCAACGCCCCTTCTCTCTTTGATGGCAGAAGGAGCCAATGGATCCTCTGCCATCAGTATCCTCCCCCATCAACCAGGAAGTATGGGGAATGGAGGATCACTTCGGGGACGAGCGTCGCTGACAGTTAAGTGTGGGGGATACTGGGGGAGAAAAAGGTTTTTGGCGGTTTTTACCAGAATGCAGAGAATGCATTATGGTAAAAAACACCCAGACCATAATACTACTTTAAGATTATAAGAGTTCAGGCGATACAGTACATTACGAGGTTGTTTCTCATCTGTATTTTTGGGTCCTAAGGTTCTGTGTACTTGATCAATAGCCATCTCTGTGTGAGCAGGGCGATCAAGCAATAGGTTAAATATATCCAGGACAGTGGATCGAAGGTCCACAGGGGCTGTAGCTTCAGGGATTCCCTTTATGCGGATATAATCTGTGTGCGGCTGTGATTTTCTAAGTCATGAATGAAGAGTTGAAGTTGTGTAAAGTGAAAGGTCATGAATGAGAATGAGTCATGTCTGCAACCGAGCAAAGCTCCCGCTTGTTCCACTGAAGAAACTCTGGTCTCAACCTCTGAGACTTGGCGGATTAGGGAAATGTCCTTTCTCAAGGCCGATACAATTCTATTAGCCACAGCCTCAAAATCTGCGCTAGAGGGCAGAGATTTTATAACATTCCACATAGCTCACTCTCTGGCTGTTGCCGCCGCCATATGGTCCTGAGGGGAAGATTGAGATCAAGTAGGGGTCACCACCACTGTTCGGCTTGAGGGGGAAATGTCCCCTATAGGGAGTCCCTTCATTGGCTGAGTCAGAGGTGAGTTCATTGGCACAGCATGAACAGGGAGAGACAGGGACCTGCGTCTACTGTCCTCGGAGTCTGAGGACTTGGAATGAATTAAGGAGTCCCAGTCAGAGGGCATCCCGCAGGAAACTGACTGTATTTTGTCACGGTCCGAGGACTAGGGCACAAAAAGCAACTTAAAGCAGCGAGCAAAAATCGTGTGTAGGCGGGGTTCAATCTTGGGGTATTGCATGTGAGTTCCCTTTGTGTTGGTTCTGTGTAACCCCGTGTATGCAACACGACACCAGGCACCCCGTGGTCAGGGGCCTCGTGCAAACAACTCCCACACGTGTAGTATTGCGCACACAGGGACTCATGGCTTCCACCGCCTATGCGGTATTCGGCGCTTCCTCCCCCTTTGGGGAGAAAGGCCACCATGAAAGGCACCCTATGTCGGGCATAGCCCCTTTGCACACATACCCTCCTCAGGATGGTTACAGCCACGATGCAGTCCCACATCACACTCCGGTAGAACCCCACCTTCTCAGAGGTTGGAGGGAGAAGAACCAGTCCACACAGATAATCTTTTCTTGGTTTTACTTGAAAAGGATGAACATGATAATAAGCATACGTTTCAGCCACCCCCGAGTGGGATGACGGCACATCTCTTGATAGTTGCATAGTGATACAGATTAGAGAGAGAGAAGAACAGCCCAGGTGCAGCCCAGAGTCCACGACTTACTTCGGCCAGAGGCCCACTGGCAAATATTGTCAGTCTTACAGTCAATATTCTCAGGAATCCCATCCTTGTCAGTCCTAGCTCGGTGGTTTCCCCCTCACAAGGAAACTGGGGAATCTCTGTAGTGCTACATAGTCCTAGGCCTGGTCCTGTCCTTCCCATGGACCAGCCTCTGCTTTAGATTCAGTCTCCCTCCGGAGACTCTGCATACAGTCTTAGACTTCTGCTCTCCTGCACTCTACTTCTCCTTTCCCCTCTCGAACGCCCTCTATAAATCAGCTCTCCTGGGACACAATGTTTCCTAGGCCAGAGCTACATCTATCTCCAGGGCCCCATGGGGGCATCTAGTGGCCGTTGGCCGTACTGCACCTATCCTACAGGGTGTAGATCACAGGGAACACAGGGAGTAGGTGTCTGTGCGTTACTGGGGATGCACTAGAGACGCAGGAACTAAGAAGGGCCGGGTTTTCTACAGTGCCTCTAATGGTGAGGATGATTGTGCTGCCGGACGCCTTCTAGGTTGCGGTCCTCTAGCACACCTTCACAGAGAATAGTTGCAGCACAGAGGTTCAGGATTCAAAGGCGAGCAGGGGTGAATCAAATATACACAATGCAGGTCAGGAGTATAGGATATGTACCACACAAAGGAAGAAGTCCATACACAAAAGTAATAGTAGCACCAGTACACAGTAGAGGACCCGTGATGGATCGGCTGGCAAGACACTCAGAAGAAGCAGGTAGGAAGTACAAGGGGCCACAGAAGCAGAGCTGAGACTCACAAGTAATCACAGGTGCTAGATTTCAATGAAGCTGGTGAAACAATCCACTTGCTGGAATTGCAAGTTCACAGGGAGCAGTAAAGCAGGTAAGTAAAGATTTGCAGGGATCACAGGTGCTAGAGTTCAATGAAGCTGGTGAAATAGTCCACTTGCTGGAAGTGCAAGTACACAGGGAGCAGTATTGCAGGTAAAACAAAATGGCTCCAGAAATCTTTACTTAAAAAAAAAATATATATATATATATATTAACAAATGTGTCCAACTGTTCCAAATTGCGTGTGCTTACATAAATGCTGAATATTTTAAACTTCAGCAAAAAACTTAGACTGTGTAAACATAAATCAAACAAATCCTTTTGTTATATCCATGATAACATTGATAATAGTCCAAATACATCTGTGATTTCAATTACTAGTGGTAATAGGTTGGACTTGATGGACTAATGTCTTTATTCAACCTCAAATACTATGTAATTGTGTTGGCTTGGTACCGAAGGATTGGCGCAAGGCCAATGTGGTGCCTATATTTCAAAAGGGATCAAAGTATTTACATACCTGTAAGTTTAACTTCAATAGTTGGCAAGATTCTTGAAAGTTTGATCAAGGATCACATGCAAATGTTTTTGCTTGAAAATAATATCATAAGCGATAGTCAGCACGGATTCACAAAAGACAGAAGTTGTGAAACAACCCTACTTTCGTTTTATGAGGAAGTGAGTAATAAATTGGACAGAGGAATGGCTGTGGATATCGTATATGTAGACTTTGCAAAAGCGTTTGACAAAGTTCCCCACATGCGGCTAATGTATAAGTTAAGATCAGTAGGTATAGAGCATTCCATCTGTAATTGGGTCGAAAATTGGCTTAAAGACCGTATTCAGAGAGTGGTGATCAATGATTCATACTCTGAATGGTCTGAGTTTGTTAATGGTGTCCCCCAAGGTTCAATGTTGGGCCCCTTACTGTTTAATCTATTCATAAATTACACAGAGTTGGGGATTAAGAGTACTATTTCTGTATTTGCAGATGACACCAAGTTATGTAGTGGAATACAGTCCTTACAGGATGTCTCCAACCTACAAGCAGATCTGAATGCACTGTGTGATTGGGCATCTATTTGGCAAATGAGGTTTAATGTTGATAAAAGTAAAGTTATGCACTTGGGGACAAAAGCATGCATGCGTCATACACTCTAGGGGGAGTATGTTTGGAGAGTCAATAATGGAGAAACATCTGAGTGTTCTGGTAGACCATAGACTGAATAATAGCATGCAATGTCAAGCAGCAGTTTCTAAAGCAAGCAAAATACTTTCTTGTATTAAAAGGGGTCTAAACTCCAGAGAGAGACATAATCCTGCCCCTGTACAAAGCATTAATAAGACCTCATCTGGAATATGCAGTTCAATTTTGGGCACCAGCTCACAAAAAGGATGTTGTGGAAATGGAGAAAGACCAGCGAAGAGAGCGACTAAACTGATAAGAGGCATGGAGTAGCTCAGCTATGAGGAAAGATTAACTGACCTGAATTTGCTCTCTCTGGAGAAGAGGCGACTAAGGGGGGGACATGATCACCATGTATAAATACATAAATGGTCCATATAGTGAGCTAGGTGCCAAATTATTCACTTTAAGGTCACTGCAAAGGACAAGGGGGCACTCTTTGCGTCTGGAGGAAAAGAGGTTTAACCTTTGCATACGGTAAGCATTCTATTCTTCACAGTTAGAGCTGTGAAAATGTGGAATAGACTCCCCCAAGAGCTAGTTCTAGCTAGCTCAGTTAATTGTTTAAAAACAACTCTGGATGTATTCTTAAATGCACAGAATATTACTGGATATTGAGTTCTTAAGCATCAGACATTGTTGATCCAGGGAATCCAATTGAACCATGCTTTATAGGGTTGGGTTTTTTTTGCCTTCCTCTGGATCAACAGTGGGTAACTGTGGGCATAGTGTTCTGTTTAGGCTTTTCTTCTTTTTATTTTTCTCCTCCATATCACAGAGTGATTTCCCACACAAGAGGTTAGAGAACAGAGAAAAAGGTAGTCAATATTATCCACTCAGCGTTAATCAATTTATACGGTACTCTTCTGATCTTTTTTGCACAATGATCCTAAATGTGCTCTATGTTGCACTCACCAGATATCTGTTAGATCTTCCTTTCATAGTCAGATGTAGATCACGAGCAGCTTCCTCTAACTGATTCCTCTCTTCTCCTCTGTTCGTCTATGGGCACCTCTTGCGGGTTCTAATCTCCTTATCACCAATTTTTTACTGTTAATCTTCACTTTATACTCAGTAATATCCTCCCACAGGATTTCAGAGGAAACAAAAAAGAGGGGCTTCCATTGCGCAGTATATTAAAAAAGTGGTTTTATTAAAATAAAAATGCACTTACAAGCAGTATACACGGAGACAACTTTGCAATGCTCCAAGCACGGGAAATGGTGACTCTTCCTCCTTGACACGTTTTGTCTTGTGACTTTTTCAAAAGGGGGTGAATCTCCTGCATAAAATGTTCCCTTTGACGTCGAACATGTGTTGGCGTTGTGCTGAGTACCCAGGTACTCTTCTCACATATCACATAATGTCCCCGCATACGGCCCTTCTTGCAGCAGGTAACTGAGCTCGTCCGTCTCTCCCTAAACCCTAAGGCTTGCCTCTTTTGCCTCTCTTCTCACTCAATCAAGTCGTATAAGAGCTCATTGCTGATCCATCTAATAAATGCTGCCCGGGCTTGTATTCCAGCTCGATGGAAGCAATTCTCACTGCCAACATTGGCAATGTGGGTGAATAGAGTGGAGGAGATTCGCCTAAGACTTGACGTCCTCCCTGTATGATTACTGTGATGAGTTTACAGCTACCTGGTACCCATGGCTCTAGTTTATTGAGTCTCCGGACCATAGCCAGGCTTGCTCGACATGAGCAGCTCTCCATGCTCTGTGACCTGAATGATGGTGTGTTTTGTGAACTAGGATCCTGCCACAGCCCTTGGTTTACACCCCCCCCTCCTCCTTTTTGCCTTCTCTTCCTTCCTTGTACCCTCCTCTTTTCTGCTTCTGGTTGCTATTCTCTCTTTTCTACCTTTTTTTTTTATTTCTAATCTGCTCTGCTAATCTACTCTTGTTTCTCTTGCATTTCTGAGATTTATATAAAAAAGTGAAAATGTTCAGGGACAGAGGAAACCTACTTATTGTTAATTGCGGTATTCACGAGAGTTCGGTTTATTTCAATAAAGTATCTCAGTCAGGTTTGGGGTGAATATCTGTGCAATGTTTGTTATTGTTTCACTTGTATGTTAACTGTTTACATTGGTTTCCATTGCTGTTCCTGAATTCTATGTAAATAAAGAATTTAAAAAAAATTAAAAATTAAGGAGCGGGGAAGTCCCGGGGAAAGAGTGTGAGGCGAAGGCTCTTCAGCAACTCCCGGGCTCCATTGGTCACGTGGATAGGACGCGGCCGCCGTCTTTGAAGCAGCCTTGCGGGAGACGCCTGTCGGACGCTGACCCTTCCGTTGTGATGAGCAATGAGTGCGTAGCAGCTGTGATAAGGCTGTAAAAGGTAAGGTGACTTGGGAGCTCAGCCATAACGCAACTTCACTCATCCATGCCGAAGCCACACCGCCTGGTCATCAATTTTAATATTTTTAATGTTGGCTGCAGGCTGAATCATGCTCTTTGTCTCCTATTTTGTGCCTATTTCAGTGCTCCATCAATTGACAATATTTGTGGCTATAGTCTTTGTGAAGTAATGTCTAACCCTTTATTAAAACCTGCCTGGTCTTTCCTATTAAACTGCAGCCTGGTAAAAGTGCCTACATACTGTGCATGAAGTCAGTATTGACTTCATGCACCTTTATGTCAAATATATACCCTTAAAGGTGGATTTTTGGAATACAAAACTGCATGCGGTCTATCATTTTGAATATGCAACCTAAAAGAGATTGGAGAAATTCTGTCTATGCGGTATGTACATTATTCCTTAAGGGAAAAAATCCTTTATTTGTCCTCAAAAGCAGCCATAAGTGTCTTATCAAACGAGGCTATTTGTTTTGACATGAAGCGTCAATGAACAGACATGTTCTTCACTTCAATATGGTGTGCTGGTGACATCTTTAACAATTATCAAACGAGGCTTCAGAAATGTATTAAAACTTTGCTCATGCATGGTGTACCATATCCCTTCCATTTTAATATGAAACATTAAAACATTGGACATTTCAAAACTAAATGGGGATTTGTTTATTCAGTGAGTTCTAAAAAAAAAACTAGAAAGGCTTTGTATGCTGTCTGTGGAACAATAGTTAGAATTTTTTTTGTACTCCAAAGATAAATCAGGATGTGGTATAGTCAATAAGACCTCTCATACTGTCCCACTAACTCTTAGCTAACAGCCATTTAACAAAACTGACAGAAGCAGCATGTTTTATTCTAAAACTGAATTTACTTCTGTGGATAGTTCTGTAAAACTGCAATAGAATCAAATAAACCAGAATTACAATATGTAATTACATGTTGCACTTTGCAAATATATATACAATTCTTTGACGAGAGCCCACCTTAAATCTCATAGCAAGCATAAAGTGGTGTCATGTAAATATACAATAAGCTTTAACAAATAATAGACTGACTGACAAGTATGTGTATCAAAGGGAAAATCAGAGAGCTTCACTGGTATGCTTCTGTAAGCTGAAGTGGCTATTGCATTTATTGGCACTTTGTGCCAATAAATGCTGCTATGATGTTACAGTACTGACAAAGCTTGGGTGTTCCAAACTGCTTAACATTTTGCACACATTTTTTGCAAATAGTGTTGGTTTTACTTTCTTGTTGGAAGTCCGATCGATAATAGGTGCATTTTATAATTGGATGAGAAATTTGGCACTACTTACACAGCTGCTGGACCTGGGAGAGCTCCTCAAATGGGTACCGCTGGTGACAGGCGTACAGAGCCGAGGCCATCCTCTTCCGACGTTTGCTTCGCTGAGGGAAAGAGATGAGAACCTTCCTGACTGCTCTGAGTCACACCACAGGATCAATCAGCGAGGAGGAGAAGCCGGCCGACCACTCAGGGTCAACCACAAGATTTCCTGGGATTTGCGGCCTCCGAGCACATCCGGGCCGGTGCTTGCCTCCTGCAACAGACAGCTTTCTGTTTAGCAACCGACGCCCACCTCCTTTATTTGCCTTTTCTCAGGTGTTTTTTTTTCGTGTTCGGTGCCCGCCCGTCTCCCTTCCCTTTCGCGTTGCACAATCCACCAAAAAGGGTGCGGCGGGACGGTGTTCCCAGCTTCTCCTCGATATTGTTTTAGAAAAACTGTCACATGACAATAAACAAAAATGGATCAGTACTTGTACTTGTAAGTACTTGGGCAGCAACCAGTACTTTTTTTTTTGTTTAATATATTTTTATTGCACTTCAATTTAATATAATCTATACAATACATTTTATATAACAAATATTAAGTACAAAACCAACAGATACATCATACATCAACCACTCACATAGATTCTTACCAAATCTCCATCCCATTTTCTTATCATTTAATCCAATCTTTCCATTCTTCTTCTTCTGGAGGGATAGGGGGAGGACCACCTTTGTAATCCTCTTATATTATTCCTCTGTGTATTACACCTCTGTGTCTATATCTCCCCATCCACCTCTCTATGGACAAAACTTATTTCTACTCCTCTTTAGTGTCTATTTTCCATGTGATCTACTAAGATGTCTTTTATACAAATATACTAGCTATTGTGTTACTCTTCTATTTCCTCTAATCTACTCTCCCCTCAATATTATGATCCTATTCTTTGTGTAACCTCTTAAATATCCTTCCCATCTTGATCCATTAACCACTCTTATAAAAAAGAAACCCCTATCTACATATGTGTTGCCCTATCACCTTCCCCTAATATAGGTTCCCCCATTTCTATAACCTCCCTTTCTCCCATTCCTCCAGAAGACATTCTTCCCTCCTACCTATTTCTGCCATTCATACAGGTCAAGGCTCTATGTTGACACTATCTACATCCATCAAAAGGTCGTATTTTGCCCTTGGCCGTATATTCATTACCCATCTCTAGATTCGTAATTTCATCTTCTCAATACACCTATATTCCTCAGACTGTCTATGGCTTACCCAATTTCTCCAGATCTTATTAAAGCTGTCCTTTCTATCGGTATCCTTTGCACTTAATGCCTCCATATATCTTATTTCTTCCATTGAACTAACCCAATTCTCTAAAGTTGATGGTATCGTTGATTTCCATCTCCGCGAGATACAAACTCTGGCCGCAACCACCATAAATCTTAAGATATCGCTTTTTATCTGTTTTAGGGATCCAAGTAACAGTGATAATATGGCCATTGAGGGATCTTTTTCTACATTTGGTGTTTCTATAAAGTTATACATTTCAAATACAGATTCCCAAAACGGCTGCAATCTAGGACAGCTTCACCAAACATGCAAGTACGTCCCCTCCTCTAGGGTACATCTCCAACATCTATAAGATAGGTCTGAGTTTATATGTTTTATACCTTCTGGGCACCTGTACCATCTAGATATTATTTTATATTTTTTTTCTTGGTGGAATGTAGATATAACCGAGCTATGTGTCATATTAAATATTCTTCCCCACTCTTTATCCGATATTTCTCTCCGCATATCTTGTTCCCATCTTTTCATAAACTTAGTGTGTCCCTTGTCTTCCTCTTCCCTCAATATGCCATATACTACTGATAGGGCGTGCGTGATAGGTATTTCTGATATGCACAATTTTTCAAATGGGGTGAATGCCCCATTAAGAGTATTATATGTCCGAAGATGTCTAATATAGTCTGATAGCTGTACTGCCTCCATCCATAGCTTCCCATTAGTTTGTTTCTCTGCTCTTAGTTCAGTTTTCAACTCCTCTCTTCCTGGTTCTAATACCTGCCACAACTGTATATGGGATGTATTCCCCACATTTAATAGGGAAACTGCTTGCATGCCTGGTGGAAATTGTGGATTGCCCAAAATGGGGGTCAGGGGCCCTGGCCTGGATGATAAATTATATCTAGTAGCATACCTATCCCAAATTCGTAGTACCGGTTGTACTAAGAATGGCAAGGTTGACTTATGTGGTCTACTCTCCGCCGGCAACCAAGGGAGATTCCTCAAAGATATAGGGGAGATGTCGTCTTCCAATTTTACTACCCCCTTATCTTGACCCTTATGCATCCAATCTAATACTCTAGATATTAAGATCGCTTTATGATAAAGCGCAAAGTCTGGGATTCCCAATCCTCCTCTTTGTTTTGATCTCATCAGAACTTTTGCGCTTATTCTAGGGTTTTTGTTTGCACATATGAATTTCATTGTTGCCGATTTTATTTTTTCGAAAAAAGGATTCTAGTAGGGATATTGGAATTGTCGGAAGTTAATATAATATTTTGGGAAGGATATCCATTTTTAATACATTTATTCTGGCCATCCATGTTAGTCACATATTATTCCGTGTACGTAACTGGGCAAAAATGTTATCTATCCATTCCCCGAAGTTTATGGTAAATAGCGTATTAAGTTCTTTAGGAATATTAACCCCCAGACATGCAATATATTTAAGCTGCCATCTGAATGGGTAATTATTCTTTATACTGTGGTCAGGTCTGTGTTTATAAGGGAAATTGGGCGATAATTGCCACACTCTGATAAATCTTTTCCAGGTTTTGGAAGTACAGATATATGTGCCTCCATTGTCTGTATGTGGAAAGGACTAGTCTCTGTTACTGAGTTACAGGCTTTCGTAAAGAAGGGAGTAAGTACCTCCTCGAATTGTTTGTAAAATCGAGCTCAGCCTTTCACCATCCTCGAAATTTAAGACCGGCACGTTTGCCTCTTTTATATAGTTCCTCACTTTATTTACAAACTTATCCGTTGGCATATCTGCATATTTACCTCGCAATGAGTATAAGAATGCGTAATATTTTCGAAAGGTTTCTGTTATCAAGGATGGTGAATGCTGCATGTTCCCACTTCCATCTTTATTTTTACTATATTATTATTTGATGTCCTTGCGTGAATTTTCCTAGCCAGCAGCTTGCCACATTTATCTACCTTTTCATAGTATCGATTTTTACCTTTATCTCTAGAAATCAGTGATTGTTGGTCCAGAATACTGCGAATGTCCCTTCTTACTTCCATCAATTGAGTGGAACCTTTTATTGTCACATTCGCCTTATTCGTGACCTCCAATTCGTTTAGTTTTTTAAACAATCCTTTCAATTTTTCTGCCCTCTCTTTTTTCAATCTGGAACCATGTTTAATCAGAATTCCCCTTACTACACATTTTATTGCCTCCCATTGAATGGGATTTGATGTAGTGTCTTTATGATGGTCCTTTATAAAAATTTTGATGGTAGTGTTTATTTCTTCTTGACACCCTATATTTTTTAGCAGGTTGACATTTAATCTCCAGTTTCCCGTTTTTTTGTTCATATTTTCTATTTTCACTGTCAGGCTTCCCGGTGAGTGATCTGACCATAGTATTGGTCCGATCTCAATCTCTGGGGAATAATCTAATAACTTCTGATGTATCCAAATATGATCTATACGGCTATAGGATTTATGCACCATAGAATAATATGTAAAGTCTTTTTTTATGGGATTGAAAATTCTCCATCCATCTACCAGTCTCATATTATCCATTTTGTTTTTAATTTTTTTTGAGGCCCCTCCCATTATGTGAGCCTTCCCTGAGGTATCTAATTGATTATCAAATATTAAATTCATATATCCCATTATCAAACTTGTGCCTACCCCAAATTGTTTGAATCTGTTAAGTGCCCATATACAAAACCTATATTGGCCTTTATTTGGTGTGTATATGTTTGCAAGTGAGCATATTTGATTAAAATAATAAAAATTCAAAAATATATATCTCCCTTTTTCATCTGTGTCTTTTACATCTATTTGTGCATTTTTGTGAATCCCTATTGATACCCCTCTTGCTTTTTTATCCGGGTTTGTGCTGTGAAACCACTTCGTATAATTTTTATCTTTTATATCTGGGTTTGCCCCTTTCTTAAAATGTGTTTCTTGCAAGCATAAAATATCTATTCTTTTTTTATGAAAATGGTACAAAACCTGAGACCGTTTTTCTGGTGCATTAAAACTCCTTACATTAAAAGTTACAATTGCTAGCCCATTCATTTCTGTTTTTGCTTGTCATCCCGGATACATTTTATATGTGACCTGTTTATTACATTTATACTTCCATACCACATAAATTAATTTGTTCTCCCCACATATATACCTTTGTTATAATCTTGCGTGTAAGACATTTTCCTTAACCTCCCACACAGGTTATGCAAGAAAGCCCTATTGATATGGACTATTTTGGGGTTGTAAGGACCGAATGGCTAAACGCCAGACATTCATCCCTCCACAAGCCCATGCTTTTTTTTTTTAAATAGCGTTTAGGCCTTAATTTCTATATTTCTCTATGTCTTTACTATAATTAAATCTCCCCCTTTCCCACCCTTTCCTCCCTTCTCCTCCCTTTCCCCTTACATAATAAACCTTTTGTTCCATGAAAGACGTATCTATAAATATAAGAACCAATCCCCATCTCTTCTTATATGCAATGTTATTCCCCCCCGGTTGTATGCGTTCAGTTCGGTTCTTTTCCTTTCTCTTTATTCACTTCTTATGCATTCCTCAGGGCCTTACAACTGTCCATCCTTTTCTCTGTGGCTCTTCGGTCCTGTTTAAGTCAATTGGCCATTCTGTTAATTGTATTGGTGGTAATTCCAAGATATCTAAAAAGTTTGCCAAGTCCTCTATTACCCTGAATATGGCTGTTCTTCCATTTCGACTAGCTATCAGCTGGAAAGGGAACCCCCATCTATGTTTTATCTCTCTTTCCTGTAAGATTCCTAATACAGGTTTCAGGGCCCTTCGGAGTGTCAAAGTTTGTTTTGAAAGGTCAGGAAAAATGGTTGCATCATATCCATCATAAGACATTGATTTTTTAGATCTAGCAGCTGATAAGATGGCTCTTTTTCAGTATAATAGTGTAGGTGGCAGATAACATCTCTAGGTTTTGCAGGATCTCCTCTTGGGTAGCCTGGTATTCTGTATGCCCCATCTACAATCATCTCTCCTTCTGGGCTTCTGTCCAATAGGTCTTTCAATATTGCTTTTGTTGTTATAAGGAGATTATGTGTCTCTATTGTCTCTGGGATTCCTCGTATCCTTAAGTTATTGTGCCTACTCCTATTTTCAATGTCATCTATTTTATATATCATATCCTGGAGCAAAGATGAATGGTTGCTAATAACTTGCTGTTGTACCTCTATCCTGGATGTGCATATAGCCAAACTTTCCTCCAGGTCATTCACTCGTTCTCCTATATTTATGATATCCACTTTTAAAGCTTTTATTTCTTCTTTATATGTCGTCCGGGCGACAATTCAGTATGTGTATATGCATATAAGTCTTTTTCTTGTATCACATCCTCTTGCGTCAACTTTTCCTGTGCCTTTTCACTACCCCTGCCATTCAAAATAACAGGTGAGGCAGGTGTCCCCATCTTAACGCCCCCATCTAAAGACAGTCTCGGTCGTGTACCTGTGAAGTAGGTTCCTATCCCAGACGTGGAACTCCTATTCCTCAGCACTGTCTGTAGCGGCGTCCTCTGTGCTGGCTGGTGTGTCTTTTTTTGTTCTTTTCTTTTCCTCCCATTTTTCAGAAATAGGTCTTCCAGATGCCTCCTGGGATTATCCCTCTATCTTACTGCTCCCAGAAGAGAGGGGCCGGAGGCTGTCACCTAGCCTGCTGTTGCTGATGCCCGGGGAGTGAGTAACGGGGTCAGAGGGAGCCGGCGTTATCCGGCATTCAAAGTGACAGGAAACCGGAGTTTTTCGTGGGGGGAGGAGGAGCAGAGCGGTGCAGGGGAGGCGGGTCCGGCCGTTTGCTGTACCGCAGCGTTGCGAGCCTGTGGGCAGGACTCCCGGAAGAGAAGGGCCGGTGGCTGTCACCTAGCCTGCTGTTGCTGATGCCCGGGTAGCGGGGTCAGAGGGAGCCGGCGTTCTCCAGCATTCAAAGGGACAGGAGACCGCGGAGAGAGGAGGAACAGTGCGGTATAGGGGAGACGGGTCCGGCCATTCGCTCTATCTCAGCATTGTGGGCTTGTGGGCAGGGCTCGTCGCCTGGCGTCCTACGTCTTAGGTGCGTCACTCCCCCACCTCCTACCATCCTGCAGTATCTTAAGTCAAGGTTGTCTGGTGTCTGGTCCACAACCAGTACTTGTAGTCGCAAAACTGGTATCGGTGCATCCCTTTATTTAAATGTATAAAAACAAAATCATACATTAAAACAGAGATGTACAAATCCCAGGAGCTCTGTGTGCTACTTACAAATGACAGCTGCCTCCTAACTTTTGAATTTTTCTCTAGTCTTGGAGCTTGAAAAGTATCTGTACTTGTACTTGTACCCAGTACTGTACTTGGTATCGGTGCATCCCTACCTAGAACACAATTAATCAATGTTATGGAAATTCGCTTGGTTAAACGCACAAATCCATGCTGCGCTAAAGTGCGCCAAAGTATGCCAAACACACAGAATTTCCCCGTGCTTAAAAGCACGTGTATTACGCTCTTTTCTGCAAGGAATGGAGGTACCTCTGTAGAGTCAAGAAAAGGTGATGCTTTTGAGATTCTGTTCCAAGAGAGCGTTTGTCTCTCACCACAGCAGCTTTTATTTATCTCTCAACAAAAGAATCAAACAGGAAGCGATGTCAAACAGGAAGTGACCAAACAGGAAGTGATGTCAACAACCAACATCACTTCCTCAATACACCTACATAACATAGCCAATAAAACACATGTATAATAGAAAAGGGAGTGTATGTCTGTATCATAGTAGAAGCGGTGTGCATAGCTCATAAACCCGTGTGCACAGAATTAAACCCGTGTGCACAGCCGCATGTTTTCCTAGCGCCATCTTTCCAGACCCACAAACACAATCTCCCATTACCACTGGAGCGAACTTTATCCAACACTGCTCAGTGAGCAATGCCCAATAACGTTACTATGATTCCTATGAATGGAAGCTTATCTGCAGGGACAATGCCATACTATCTCCAGCGCGCTGATCAGACGCATCAGAAATACAAACGCACGTTCCTTTCATAAAGGCAGATATGTATCTTAAATAATACCATGTTCTCAAAGCAAGTGCATTCACGCCAAGACAATAAATCCGCGCACCGCGCAGGGGCCATAGCTGGCGTCCAAACCACTGCTCCGCCATTAGCACAGGAAGATATCCACTCCAATGGTTTACCCCCAGTGTCGAATAATCCAGGTCACGCTCCAATCGATCGTGACGCAGAAATCCGGACACCGAGAGACATGATGACAATATTACAATATACTAAAAACACATCATAATAAAATTTCCACAACAGTCCCTCCTCTTTGTCATATGCTCCTCAGTGTCTCGATTAATCTCAATCTTCTTCTTTGGAAAAAAACAGTCCCTCTTGTATACGAAAAGTCATGAATCCATAAAGCAAAACAGATGATGGAAAACAACAGAAAATCAATCTTGACACGTAGACTTTTGGCAAAGAAAATTAACCCCAAAAACGAATCTTGATTCGGAGGTTCTGCTCTTCGGGAGGTGACTCAGAGGAAGTGGTGGGTTGCGTTGGTCGCCGGTCGGTTTGGAATCCTCTGCATCTGGTCCATGGGTTGATCTTCAGGGCGTCTCGTCTCATCAGTGAAAATGTAGTCGTTTACTCGGGCTTCGGTAACTCGGTCGATTTGACATCAGGAACATCTCACTCCGGCATATAGAAGGAAACAAAAACACCATAAGTACATGTAATCCTATTTCCTTTGGCCCGGATCCAATGGAAAACCAGAGATCCCCAAGACCTCCCAAAGCTTTAAAAGGATTCCAACCCTCACTAGCTATAGCTCTGCCTCTGCCCTGCTCCTGTCAGTATGGGCCTGAACCTTGTCACTAGTGTCTGCTATCCAGGTACAACCGTCCCCTCCTATAAATTTCACAGAAACCCCCCTTGGACGCTCTACTGTCATTGTTCCTCGGTGATCTCCCTTACTGCCTCAACGATTTAATTGAACATCTGATCCACTATGGACAAGAAATTGTTCAATCGCTTCATAAGTCCAACTCCCCATCCCGTCCAAGCAGGGAACCATGCCCAGGCCTTGTCAGAGCCGGAAAACAACTCCCTTCCAGCTCTCCCTGCCCCTCTTACCTTCTTCTGCACCATCAGTTCCTCCTGATCGGCTGCAACGTGAGATGCAAGGACAAGCTTTACCAGGACACATGAACCTCTCGTATTAGGGGGAATTACCTTATAAGCAGGTAACCAGCATAGGTAATAGTACGGACCCGTCAGCACCACACAAGAAGAACTTCTGATGGTCACGGACCTCCAGTAGCAACTGAATAGATTGGGGGATCGCTCCCTAAGTCTGAACGTCACACACTTCTTTCCAGCAGATATAATCTGGTCTATGGGTGTCATTAAAGAGATCGGGGGTTTCATTAGTAAGATTGACCGTTGTACCTCCCTCACAAGTGGAGGATGCCACAAATCTATCACCTTTACAGAAGCTGATGTTACCCTCTAGGAATGTATCTTTATGTGCTATCAACAAATGTCTCCTTGTGGCCCTTGCTAGTTTGAGGTGCATTTTCCTCGCTAAAATAAACTAAGCTAAACAAATAAATGAAAATGATACTCTTCATTCCTTGACGTAGTTGAGCAACTTCTTGCAGTGACTGGTGTGGACCCAGTTGTCTCGTCCCTCAAACTTCAGAGAGGTTGGCGTCGTCAGCGGCACCTGGAATGGCCCAAGATATCTCGGCTCTAGTCCTGTCCTCGGATGTTTCTTTAGCACGACCCAATCACCTGGTTGACTAGAATGGACACTGGTTATTGAGTCTGGGTCCGGGAGAGACTCCCGAACCTGGTGGTGGATGTAGTGTGATAACCCGTGGGGCTGCCTGGGGGCATTCCCGATAGAATAAAGGGCTATAGCGAGATATTCAGGCTTTCCGAGTATCGGCCATGATTTTTTGGATTTTTGCAAAAATCTGACCCAAGTAACGTCAAAGAAAAGGCAGTCGTGGTGGTCCTTGACGTGATTCCCTACTAGGTTGGAAAAATGATTGTCATTTTTCACACCATTATCTCCCCCCTTCTCTTCGTCCTCAAAAACAGGAAGAAGAGAATCTAGATTCAACACGGAGAAACCTAGTCTCCAGGTTAGGTTACACTCTATGGGGGAAACTACATCTAAAGTCGCTGATGCCTGCGGCCTGGGTCTAACTCGGTGATGAGTTTGTCCCATCTCCAGGCATCAAAAGTCCCTTCCAGAGGGATACCCCAAGCGGTACCCTCGGACCATCTATACCATTTTTAAGGGGTTTCATGGCCTGAACCCCAAACCCAGACCTCATGTACTGGGAGGCTGTCTGACTGTGGGAGGCCTCTTTTTCCCTCCCTAACATGGACGGCCCATTGCCCATGATGATTCGAACTGGCTTTTTTACAGTAACTCTGCGTCCAGAGTACCGTTGCACCACCTTTAGGAGCAGTACCGCCCGGTCACTATTCTCATGGTAGCGGCTTGCTTACGACCTCGATTATTGTACACGGCCCAACGCCGGTCAGCTAGAAACTAAAAACTACGGTGGTATGGTAACAGCTATCCACGCCTTAGCAACCACACACCCAACTCCGACTATTTTACACGGACTAATGTTGGGGGCCTTAGAATCCACTCCTCACTTGGTATGCTAAAACAGACGTGTCCCGATCCCCCGCTTATACGGCAGCGGCCCACCGTCCACACGTTCGTTTTAACCCTACTCCGTGTCGCAAGACAGCCCCAGAATACCATGAAGATCCTCCGCTATACAATACAATGGCTTCAGTCTGTTCCTCAATGCAACAACTACTATGGGGATGCCGTGTAACCGTCTATTTACTAGTTGTACGATCTCTCAGTAGTCACACGATAAAACTCCTAATAAGACTAACAGTCTGGGCGTAAACAAAAAAAATCGATTACTCGCTGCGGCAAGCAACTCTAAACCAATAAAAGCGTGTTATTCTTTTCTACCGCAAAACCAACAGTAGTGCGATACTGTACAAAACGCAGCTCATGCTATAAAACCCAAAACAATGGGGGAGGGGGCATGAATTGCCCTCTCAAGAAACAGAAAAACGCCCAAACATTGGAATGCTAACTTGCATCTCAAGGCAACTTTAGATTCATTTACAAAAGAAACAGGATTTAACATCACAAAAAGGCCCCCAATACAGGTTTCTAGGGAAAGAAAAGTTAAGTTAATTTCAGTCTTCCATTTTTCCTGCAAAATACAAACAGTAAAATGGTTTAGACAGATCTCAACAACATCTCTTCATTCCCCCTTCTCTGGTACACCAAATTTGAGACTCAGAGCTGTTCCCAGAAGCGATCTCGTTCTTTTTTTAACTTCATATTTTCACATTTCAACAGTTCATATTGGGATTTTAAATCTGCTCCTCGAGTCCAAGAACGTGGCTGTCCCTGGCTTCTATGCCTTTGGAAAGAACCATGTCTGGGACCATTACCCCACCTTGCTGAGTAAACCACTTTACTTCTAGGTGTGGTTCTGGGATACTTAGACTCTCTGTTTATGTTGCCCTTAGCTACAGCACAGTACCAAGCAATGTGCCCAATCCTTTGGCATGCAAAACAATGCACAGCTTGCCTCCCTGCACGAAACCTCTGAGCACATGGCGACC
Organism: Nanorana parkeri; assembly: GCF_000935625.1. Classification (NCBI taxonomy): domain Eukaryota; kingdom Metazoa; phylum Chordata; class Amphibia; order Anura; family Dicroglossidae; genus Nanorana; species Nanorana parkeri. The sequence continues at coordinate 49,658 of NW_017309151.1, read as the reverse complement.
TACCCTGCTGCACAACATTAACCATCCTAGCATTACTAGATCCCACACCGGACTCATCTGAGGTAACCTCTGCCATTGTATTAATACTTCCAACTCCAGGGTCAGTTACATCCATCATGTTCATCTCATCTCATCTCATCCCTGAGTCAGTTTCTGACCCAAAGTCTTTGTCAGACTTCTCTACATCTACAGCACATACATTGCCTCTAACCCCAGAAACATCAATTGCAGTCATAATCGCACTATGACTCTCTAACGGTTGTTTCAATGACTCAATCTGGGCTAGACACTGAGAATGCTCAGCCTTTGCACTCCCGTAGAGACCAGACAATTCCCTTACCGAAGCCTGTGCATCTTTTATCCTTTCAGTCAGCCATTCATTTTCCTTGCGCAACTCAGATTATACCCCACAGTACGTTCATACTCAGTGCTAGCTCCAGCAGCGTGCTGGACAAGAGTTCTCAATTTCCCAATTTCCAGTTTTAAATCTTCCACCTCTCCTTCCAAACTCAACTTCAGCCTACAAGACTCCTGATATTTATCTGCTATCCAACCAGCAGCAAAAATAAGAGCATACTTTCCTTTTCATTTGCGCCACTTTCTGGTACCGATCATGTTTGCTACACAATTCTGAGCCTGCAGCCATGGATCAGTAGATCCCTGCATGGCTTGAACAATGGACGCCATGTTTTCCACCTTCTCTACTTCTTTAAAAATGCCTTCCATGATACAGGAATAGTAACACCGCAATCGCATTAATGTTATCAAACTCTATGGCTTGTTGTCCCAATACTTTTGGCACAGAACTACAAAGCACCACCCTTTTACACTGCAGTACCTGTAATAACCACCAACTATTAACTATGCAAACAATTCTACAATTCAGTATAACAGCCACAGACACTTAAGCTCTGCAGAACATTCCTTCCTCCCATCATCGTCTCTGAAGCCAGCTTAATAACACACTACTGCAACTTACAACCAAGCACTTGGTGCAGTCCAGGCTCCCCCTACCCTGTAACTTGGTACCTTCCTATACATGCAGGAAGGGGATTTTTAGGAGGCGGAGCTTGGCCTGTAGCGGGCTTTACCAAAGAGCGATCAGGGAGTGGAGCAGAGTCACTTGAGTGATAAGGTAAGTGTTTTAGCAGGCCGACGATGGGGCTGGGGAGGGGGAGCCCGCAGTCCTGTACTGAGATACAGACATGAAGTAACATGGACGGGAGGCAGAGTTAATGTACTATAAGTGTGGTGATGGCATTGCATTCCTCTAAAAGTACAAGTACCCCGATTGTAGACGAGACTTGTAATACCTCCTTCCTATGGATGGATGATGCAGTATGTTGGTGGAGCACACACAATCATGCAACTTTAAAAAAAAGAAACAGCCTGTAGGGAGAAGAACCCTGCAATTCAGGTAAGTGGGGGGTTGCAATCTGACTATGTTTCATGTTATACCCTAAATATGGGTGTAACATGAAACATGGTCAGAAAAGTGAACTTAACGTGTGATCTCCTACTAGCGAGGAAATGCCTCCAGGTTTTGGGGTAGACTAAGCAATGTGGTCAGGGCTGGCGCTAGCGTATGGCTACACAGCCGTCTTGAGGGTGCCGGGGGGTGCAAAAATCCTTGCACCGGCTCTGCCAGCACGGCACGTGAGGCTTTACCGGCTGGCACATTCTCTTTCTTTAGTTTGTAATTGACAGGTTCCTCGAGCCGGCTGTCAATCACAAGTCTGGCCCGCCTACCTCCATGACGTGCACTGAAGAGGCCCTGAAGATAGGTGCACTGAGGAGGCCCTCAACTCAGTGTGCCTGAGCTCCTGCCTCGAGGATCCCTTACATGCCAGCCCACCGGACAGAAGCGATGTGGACTTATCATGTAAGGGTTAGTTCACACCAGCCCCAGTGTGTTCTGGTCGATTTGGTGCCAGAACGCCCTGGATCGCATCCTGGCCGTCTCCCTGCATTCTGGGTCAGGAGGGGGCATGGCGATGCATTTAAGTCAATAGCACCGCAGCCACCTTCCCCGGCCACAGTGCGATCGCCTACACCGTAACCCGTGACACATCAATGCCTGCGTTCCGATCTGGTGCAGTCAGAAAAAATCGTGCATGGAGCATTTTTTCCAACCACGCCGGAGCGGAACACAGGCATTGATGTGCCACACACATAACTCCATTCTTTACCGCTTGTAATTTACAGCTTCCTCAAGCCAGCTGTCAATTACATGCCTGGCCCACCCAACTCCAGTGACATGTCTGAACAGCATAGGTGCGCTGAGGAGGCCCTCAACTTGGTCTGCACACACTTCTGCCACGAGGATCTCTTATTTGACAGCCCACTGGCATTAGCAGGAGGTTACCTGGCTGACCTGCCCGACAGAAGGATTTACTGTTCTCTTCCATAATGGCCAACACGCAGCACACAGTGAACAGAGCTGGAGGATTGTACCCCTATTACCTCGAGTATTAATGTCTGTATCACATGCCTTTGACTGACATTTATTCCGTCATTCAACGCTGTACTGACATGGATTTTATACCCTTTTTTGGGGACAGATAGAGCTGGTGGTATGTAATCACCACTGCGGTTTTTATTTTTTACTATATTAAGGAACATTTACAGAATTAATTTTTTTTAAACTGTTTCCCCTATATTAAATTCTAAAACATTTATTATTACCCAATTTTTTGGTAAAATATAAAAGACGGGGTCACGTCATGTAAAAAGACACCAAACATGTCAAGCCTTAAAATTGCGCACGCGCGCAAAACCTCAAAAAACTACATTACACAAAATTGTCCATAGGCGACGATTTAAAAGCTTTTACCGCTCATCAGTTTAGTGTTATCAGTGACAAAATTGCGGACGGTCGACAAAATTGCGCCATACAACCGATCGGCTATAGAGCCACTGATCGGTTGTATGTGAAACAGCCGTTAACGGCTGTAAAAATGAGCGGTTCTTTGCTGCACGTGCAGGAAAAAAATGCCGTCTAGAGACGGTAATCCACTGATGCGAGTCCACACTCCGTCCGTTTTTAAGTCAAAGTCAATGTTTAGTCCACTGGGGTTCATAGTATCCATCGTGAATATCCATTTAGACTCGTTTTGTGATATTTTCCTAGTTAGATTAGTGCCCCTCCACTGACTATCGACTTTATCTATCCCTATTACTTTTAAGAGTTTAGGATCTCTATTGTGAAACAATATAAAATGTCTAGAGAGACTATGTTTATTAAAACCATTCTTTATATTAGTTACATGCTCCTCTAGTCTTTTTTTAAGCATTCTAGTCGTTCTCCCTACATATTGTAAGCCGCAAGGGCAGCTGAGTAGGTATGTCACGAACCTGCTATGACAGGAGACGAATTTCTTTATTTTATATTCCTTATTCGTAGAAGTGGATTTAAAGGAGGTGATTTTTCTCCTAGTTCCTTTTGTTCTGCAGCAAATGCAATATTTGCAGGGGTAAAAGCCTACTCCTTTAAATATGGTTACTTCTGGTTTAGGGGGATCCAAAACATTAATGTGTATAAATAGTGAGGACTTAATTCTTAAAATATTCTACATGATTTTAATTATTGCTGAGAAAACAATTTAAGTCAAAGTCAATGTTTAGTCCACTGGGGTTCATAGTATCCAACGTGAATATCCATTTAGACTCGTTTTGTGATATTTTCCTAGTTAGATTAGTGCCCCTCCAGTGACTATCGACTTTATCCCTATTACTTTTAAGAGTTTAGGATCTCTATTGTGAAACAATCTAAAATATCTAGAGAGACTATGGGGTCTATTCACTAAGCTGCTGAGGGCAGCCGAGTGAATGACCGATCTGAAGTGAAGTGAGCCGAACATTGTTCGGCTATTCACTTCAGGCTGGTGTGGCTGATTTCAGCCGTACATCGGCTGAAATCAGCCGTACATCGGCTTGCCTCGCGTGGCTTCGGGTCGGCCGAACATGCTCAGCATGTTCGGCCGACC